>NW_005368827.1:1947472-1975212 GCF_000412655.1 Myotis brandtii
TCAGTTTGCATATTACCCTTTTATTATATAGGATAGAGGCCTTGTGCATGGGCGGAGGCTGGCTGGTTTGCCCTGAAGGGTGTCCCAGATCAGGGTGGGGGTCCCACTGGGGTTCCTGGCCAGACTGGGTGAGGGCCTGATGAGTGTTTGCAGGCTGGTCACACCCCCTTCAGGGTGGGGGTCCCCACTGGGGTGCCTGGCTAGCCTGGGTGAGGGGCTGATGGCTGTTTGCAGCTGGTCACAGCCCCTTCAGGGTGGGGGTCCCCACTGGGGAGCCTGGCCAGCCTGGGTGAGGGGCTGATGGCTGTTTGCAGGCTGGTCAAGCCCCCCCCCAAGTGAGGACCCTCACCCCATGGAGGTTTGGCCAGCCTGAGTGAGGGGCTGATGGCTGTTTTCAGGCTGGCCAAGCCCCCCCGCGATGAAAGCTCCCAGCCTCTCCTTTTTTTCTTTTTATTCTGGGATTTATTTACCTTCTATAATTGAAACTTTGTAGCCTTGACAGGAGCTCAGAGCCGGCCAGAGTGGGCAGGAGGGAAGCCTCCTGCTCGCTCCAGCTCCATGGCCATGGCCGGCTGAAAGCAGGTATTGGGTTTATTTATCTTCTATAAGTGTAACTTTGTTGCTTTGCGTGGAGCTCAGAGCTGTCCGCGGCAGGCTGGGAAGCTTGGCTTCCTCCATCACTGGAGCAAGCAAGCCTCCTGCTTGCTCCAGCTCTGTGGCTGCCGGCTGCCATCTTGGTTGGGTTAAGTTGCATATAGTCGCTCTGATTGGCTGATGGGCGTGCCTTAAGGCATATTGAAGGTATGGTCAATTTGCATGTTTGTCCTTTATTAATGTAGATATGGAGGAGAAAATCCTGGTCAAGAACCTAAAGACATATGAGAATGAGAAAAGAATATCACAGTGGAAGTATAGGTAGGACTTTACTATTGGCCAAGATGTCGGTACCATCAATGTGTCCATTGCCAGTGTTTCCAGTGTGGTGTCATTGAACCAGGGGAGAAAAAAAGTAAGATTTAGTATTCCTTGAATAGTGGTTTGACCAATGAAATCATTGATGCTGTTTTAACTAGTCAAAGTTAATATGCTTTGGAGGACTGAAGAGATGAAATTAATTTTATTTATAATCTATAATAATAAAAGCATAATATGCTAATTAGACCAGACATCCTTCCATATGACCTTTGGGACAAAGCTGGAGCTGTGAGGGAAGCCTAGGTCCTGGGTGCCAGAGGGAAGCCGGTGCCAGCAGCTGGGGGAAGGAAGGCCTACTCTCGCATGGATTTTGTGCATTGGGCTTCTAATAAATAATAATACCCTTCATTTTTTGAGTGTTACAATGTGCATGCCACAAACTGTTAACAATTCACATATAATATTATATAATTTTTACAACACAGCCATGAAGTTTATACTATTAGTATTGTTTTATACGTGAGAAACTGATTTAGGAATATAATTTTTACTAAAGCCATACAAATTTCATAATATGTCTAATTTCAAATATGCTTTCATTATTTCAATTTCTTTGCTTATTGCAATAAATACTTAATGAGTTTATATATTTCTCAGAGACTGATAGTTCCTATGTAAGCCTATGGTCTAGGGCCGTGGTTGGCAAACCGCGACTCTCAAGCCACATGCGGCTTTTTGGCCCCTTGAATGTGGCTCTTCCACAAAATACCACGCGCAGGCGCACACGTACAGTGCGATTGAAACTTCGTGGCCCATGCACAGAAGTCGGTATTTTGTGGAAAAGCTGGTATTTTGTGGAAGAGCCACACTCAAGGGGCCAAAGAGCTGCATGTGACTCGCTAGCCGTGGTTTGCCGAGCCGCAGTTTGCCGACCACTGGTAGGGAGAAAGGTAGATAACTAAACAAGGCATGAGAGCAAACTATGATTAGTATCATAAGAACAGAAATACAAAATACTATTGAAAACCACATTGAATCAGATCTCCCAGAATATCTGATTTTTAAATTGAGACACACGGTAGATTTGCTCAAAGAAATGGGTGGGGAGAGAAGAGTAATCTAAGCAGAAGGCAGAGATCTGTCAAGGCACTGAGACAAGAAAATGAATTTTGTAGTAAAGACCAAAAATAAGTTAGTTTGCACTAGAGCCCTGATTTTTGGAGGTGAGTGGGGAAATAGTGGACATGGCTTTAATCCTGAAGATTCTTTGCAATATATTTACTAAGGTTGGACATTTATGGTAATTCTAAGTTTTTTTTGAAAAAAAATTTTGGTTAATCCTCACCTGAGGATATTTTTCCATTGATTTTGAGAGAGAGTGGAAGAGAAGGGGAGGGACATAGAGAGAAACATCAATGTGAGAGAGACATGTTGATTGGCTGGGAACCAAGCCTGCAACTGAGCCTGCAACTGAGGCACATGCCCTTAACTGAATTGAACTTGGGACCCTTCAGTCCACAGGCCAACACACTATCCACTGAGCCAAACCGGCTAGGGCAGTTCTTAAAGAATTTAAGCAGGGCTTTAAAATGACCAGTTGCAGTCTAAAAGTGAATCATACTGTGGAGAATGGATCAGAAGGACTTAAAACTTAATGCAGAGAAGTCTGCTGTGGGGCCCCAGGCAAGAGAGGCTCCTGGCTTGAATTTTGGATGTTTCAATAGGAATGGAAGAAAAGATGAGATTTTATAGCTATTGATACCGAATTTTTGGACTGGAACCCAGATTCTTTGTCTGCAGGAATCGAAGAATGAATCCACAAACAGAAAGTGGTATAGCAAAGGGGGAGATTTATTGAAGAACAAGTACAGACTCCCACGTAGGGAGTGGGAAGAGTCCCACAGAACGGACTCCCCCGTAGGGTGGGGGAAAAGGGTCCCACTGAGTTCCTTTTCCCTATGGTTTACAAAGACTTCAGTTCCTGTGTCCTGATATCCCCTCTGACTGGTCAATATTCCCCTTCGAATTGGTTACTATAGTGATTCCTAAGGCCCTCCTCCCTCATAGTCCTTCCATTTCTCTGGGCTTTCTTCTTCTTCTGAATGAAGGACTTCCTTCTCTTTATTTTGTAAATATAGACCTTTCCTGGCTACTTCCAGTTCCCTTGTCTTATGTAAATGCAACTGGTGCTGCTCCCTTGTCTTCTGGAGATGTAACTGCACCTGGCTTCCACTAGGAGATGGAAATGTACCTTCTAGTCTGCAGCCCGGTGTTTTTCCATGGACCCCAATTCTAATAAATCCCTAATCCTGTCTACGTTCCCCCTAAAATTCCGGCCTCACTATGTTTGAAATAGGAAATAAAACGACCATAATTTAATGATCCATTGTATGTATAAGTTGATTGAGAAGCAAAGGTTTAGTGTGTATGTGTGTGTGTGTGTGTGTGTGTGCATTTTTTTAAAAAAGTATGATGAATATTGAAATAAACTCTATATAGAAAAGCCTATAATTTTTTTAATTCAATAGTTATTGTCTATAAGTGGTAAACTTCAAAATATTTGCTTTTTAGCTTTTTTGATTATCCTCTATTTTCTCATACTTTAATTAAATATAACCTCTGCAATTTAAATATCACCACAACTTGCACTACAGAAAACAATAATATTCTAATTCATAGTCTGGTAACATGACTTCACGCGTATTTTGTTAGATTAAAGTATACTGTTTCTCAATAATTTCTTAATTGTGGAAAAAAAAGAACATGCATTGGTATAATGTAAGAAAATGTATGCATTTATATCTCTTCCTGAAAACATTATGAGGCTTAATTTGTATTTCTTTTGCCCCCCCGCCCCATGGCTACCTTTTCTAATTTTCTATCAACATTCAAATGTTACATTAGAACTTTTCTTTTGATCTTCAATGATTACTTTTATGAAGATTGATTTAAATTTTCATGACATGTGTCTACTGTAGAGAAGTACTTAATTATCTGTTACTTATAGTTATGTTTAGGAAACCCTTTGAACTTTTAGTCATGTTTCACAAATAACACAAGCTCACCTTGTTAGACCTTTGTCCTCTATGATGTTAACTAATGGAGATCCTCTTCTCATGAGAGTTTGGGGGTTAGACATCAGCCTACAAAAGGGTAGCCACTCTATGAAAAGTTCTATCTCACCATCCTTCTTTCCCCCCCTAGTGTATTTTCATACATTTTAAACACTTGTTTGACCATGGATATAAAATGAAAGGAGCTAGAAAGTTCATGTACTCCATGCCTTTGATTATGGAGAATATTAGGGAAGAAAATTCTTCACAATATCATGAAAGGTGTGTGCCTATGGTGCTTCCAACCTCCGTTCTTCATTCAATCTTTTCATCTGGGGCATACCTTCATGATTGCCACATGCCCATAAATGATTTCCTTTTACCTTTACTCACTAGGTTGTAAATACATGATAAGCAAAGTTCCAGTTCTTCCAGGGATAGCTGCTATCTTTATATATCTGTGAGTAAAACATGGAATTTTAGGGATCAGCCAGAAGATGGGAAAGGCTTGAGAAGCATTGAGACCTAGTTTGGAAGAATAAGGTGGGCACAAAATATCAGCAGTTTAAAGTAGAGTGAATACTAATAGTTTATATGAATTCCCAGTAGGTTTCTTTCGTACAGTACCTGCAGTACACACACATATATTTGTGAGGTGGTTTGGGCTATAATGATTTAAAGGTACTGCTGGCATTTAATGCCTATAGGTCAGTGGTGCTAAATATACTATTGATGCAAAAATCATTGCTCTTCAAAATGCCAGTAATTCCCAATTTGAGAAAAATTCAATTAGTGGTTATGTGAGCAGGCTTTGTGTCAGTCAGATGAGTATTTGTGATCTTGCCACTTTCTAGTGGGGTGATATTAAGAAAGTCATTTTACTTTCTAAAGGGTCTGATTTGTAAGATACAAGTAACATATTTTAATTAGTATGAAATACAATATACAAATTGTTTAATTTAGCATGTGACATATAGTGAACATTCAATAACTACTACAATTTGTGGTATCATTTTATTATCTTCTCACAAAAATGTATTTTCAAAAATCTAGCAACTTAATGAAGAGTAAGGAATCTTACTGAATGGTTATGCAGAGCATATTAAAATATAGACAATATTCAAGGCTAACAACGTGAATGTTAAAGCTATATTCTAGGCAATCTTTGAAACATAAACTAAACTTCAGCTACCTGAATAACTTGGTGTTCCATTTGTATGCATGGTTTCCCTATGTCATCTTCCTTTTGTTTCACTTGCCACCCCCTACTAGTCAGCTTGGCAATCTTGTGTTCTTTTATTAAAATGATTTTAAAAACACATTTTCTGGGAAGCTTCCCTGATACCTGTATCAGTTACTTATGATTGGTAGTGATATTATTCAACATACCATGGCTAAGTAAAAAGGATATTTATCACATAAAGTAACACAGTGTCTAGAGATTAGTGCAGTGGTTCTCAACCTGTGGGTCGCGACCCCTTTGGCAGTCGAACGACCCTTTCACAGGGGTCGCCTAAGACCATCCTGCATATCAGATATTTACACTACGATTCATAACAGTAGCAACATTACAGTTATGAAGTAGCAACGAAAATAATTTTATGGTTGGGTCACAACATGAGGAACTGTATTTAAAGGGCCAGAAGGTTGAAAACCACTGGATTAGTGGGATGTGGGTCAGGGTCATCTCTGAGTAACCCACAATATCATCCAAAACCGAGGTGCTGGGCATCTTTCCACTTTGCCATCCTCACTGTGTTGGCCTTTATCCTCAGGCTTATTTGTCCTCATGCTCTCAAAATGTCTGTGACTGCCCCAGGCTTCAACTGCTCATAACCTAAAGCAATGCCGGAGATCTTGCTTCTCCTATCAAGTCTCCTTTGTTGTTGTTAAAAGAAAACCTTTCCCAAGGGAGTCCTAGCAGTCTCCATACCTCCTTTGTCATTAGTCAACATTGGGGTCCACATCCTAGCTGCAAGACAGACTGGGAAAGCAAGCACGTGGCTTTCCCTGCCTCTATAGTGGGAAGTGGGATTTTCCAAAAGAGGTAAGAATACCTGTTGGATAGGTAACTGTTTTCTGCATGCCCTGTCCCCATCTTGACCCCCAACTTCAGCTGTCTGTCTGCAGCAGGAGCTGCTCCATTCTCAGTGCTCTTTCAACACTCCAGATACACCCACAGTAGCACCTGCTTCCATGATTGTAAGTATTTTTATGTTTGCCTACCCCTCAGCAACGTGTATGTAGAAATCCTGTTATCTCATTATATTCTCGGTGCCTATCTTGGTTCACGATAAATGAGTACAGTGGGGCCTTGACTTACGAGTGTACCGACTAACGAGTTTTTTGAGATACCAGCTGTCTTTCAGCTGATTTTTTGCATTGAGTTGACAGAGTAATTTGAGTTAAGGAGCTCCTTAATGAGCTCGGTCTCGGAACGAATTAAACTCGTAAGTCAAGGCCCCACTGTATTAACTAAATGATTATGTTTAAAGTATTTTAAAATAGGAAAAAATTTGATTGAAAAATATATTTTAAACTTAAAGTAGGAACATGAGATATGTAAAATTATAGTCTTTGAAGAACCATTAATGGTTAAAACACAGCATAAAGAATAGGAGGAGATCTTGCAGCATCCCCGAAACAGCCAAAGCCTAACCATCTGCTTCATATCTCACTAAGCCTAGAGATGAGAAAAAAGATGTGAATTTTGATACCCCCTGGGAGTGGGATGAGGATCACATGGGATTTAGAGAATAGAACTTGCAAAGAAATGTCAATAATTTAGGCTTTTTCTTTTAAATTTAAGAAGGCAAACTGTCAAAATGTTCCTCTTTCTTAACAATGTAGTATATGAAATAACTCTGCATAGTCGTTTCAGTGGGCTTTTGAGAAAGGGCAGGTAAAAAAAATAGAGCATTCCTACTGCAATTTTAGAAAAGAACACAGAACTAAAAAGAATTTGTCTAATGATAATATAACTCAAGGCAACCATATTGAATGTACCAGTGTCATTCAACTGAAAATATATATATATATTTTGTTTCTTGCTAAATAAAGGACAGGGTTTTTTTATCCTGGTGTTTTAACTTGTTTCTTAGTTTCAAACAGGTTTCTGCGGAGTGCCTTATAATTTTCCATATCACTGCCCTAATAAAACAAGGAGCCTATGAATGTTTAAATGATCAAGGAAAAAAACGTTCTTCTTGAAAATTAAATGTCAGATTGGATTTGAAATGTTTACGGTGATACTTTTTCATTTGTTCATTATGATAGAAATGATAAATGAGCAAAGTTTCTTCCTGGGGATAATGTACTTCTTTAAATTTTCAATTTTGTCTTAGTTTTATATAAGATGTTTTTTGTGAGTACGAACTGCCATTTGCAGCACTAAAGACATTTGGTGCCTAATAAGGCATGGGATGATTGCAAATTTGGTAGCCAACAGAAAGCATAAAAATATATAATTAACTATAATTTTTCCATAATAGAAAGATATATAGTTTTGCATTTTCTCATCTCATAAGAATATACACACTCACTTCTCAATTCATGTATTTCCCATTGAAGGGTGTCATTTATCTGAACATTTATGGGGTGTTTTTATAAAACCCTATTATGTGCTTCTAGGCATTATTGCTGGCTTCAGTACTATGCAGATGTATTTTGACTGTCATTTGACATCAAGGAGAAATAAAAGGCGTTTTATATGAGTAGACAGTGTTGAAACTAACAGAAACTGATTTAGGAGAAAAAAGCCTTTAAATTAGTGTAAAATAGTTGGCAGCTTGCTTATTTCCTGCTCATTTAATCAGACTTACAAAAGTGATATGTGTTTGTGAGATGGGGGCCTGGTATTAGTTTTCTGTTGCTGTTGTAACTTAGTGCCTTAAAGCAACACATTTGTTATCTTACATTTCTGGAGGTCAGAAGCCTAAATAGTATCTACAGGACTGAGTTATTTTGGAGGTTCTATGTGAGAATTCATTTTCTTGACTTTTCCAGCTTTGAGAAGCTGCCCACATTCCTTGTCTCTTGGCTCTTGGCATCTGCAAATCGCACCAGTTCTGCTTCTGTGTCCATGTCTTCTCTCCTTTCTGACTTTTCTCTTATAAGAACCCTCCTAATTGCATTGGGCTCACTTGAGTATTCCAGGCTACTGTCCTAGCCTCAAGATTCTTAACTTAATCACATCTGCCCAGTCCCTTGTACTGTGTATATATTCTCAGGTTCTTGGAATTAGCATGTTGTCATTTGGGGGTTGCCCTTATTTAGTGCACTACAGGACTCTTATTCAAACATTTGAATGGTCTCTCTTAATCAGTCTTAGCTTCTGTGATAACAGAGCACTAGGCAGAGCTGTCTACTAATTTTAAAGTACAAGAACATGTATACATATTTTATGTGAGCACATATGTCTATAGTTTGATTAATTAACTTTCTAAGTTATCAATAATGATCCAGCAAGACAATGGGAATTATTAATTAAAAATCGTGTTACCATTGAAGTATGGTTACTCTTCATTACTAATTGCCCCTTTAAGCCTGGGTGGGTTTTTAATAAAGGCTGAATTTAGCATAAATAAATGATACCACAAATTATAATCCTATTTTATATAATAAAGTTTATTTTTAATACACCATGCATTTTATGAAGGAGATATATTCCTTGGTACACTGAAACTGGCAGGTTTGACCACATTTTACCTAACTTCTCCCACTCCAGCCTCCCAAAATGTGAATAATTCAAATATGTTTTTGTATTGCTATTAAACATGGACTTAAATGGTGAGTTTCATTTTTATCTTACACTTAAAGTGATGATATTCCTAAGAAATTATCTTTAAAAAAAAAACACCTATCATTAACATATCCAGCTAAGTTACCATTGTGCAACCAGCTATTGTAAAAGTGTAATTTTCAGTGTAGTTAAGAGACTCTGGAGGATAACACAATCTCTCTCAAGTTTGATTTTTAGTGTGCATGGAGGCTTTAATTTTATATGGTATAATCTTTACTACTCAGGGTATTTTATTTAACCTTGGGAGAACTTAGTTTTATTTTGGTGATTAACTAAATAAAGCTATTTATTATTCTGATAAAAATGCAGAACATGCTTGGGTTTTTCTTTCCTCCCTCTCTTTCTAAAAAGAATATATAATTCTTTACATAAAATTTATTTTTTTCATTGAAATCACCTTTTCAGGAGAAAATACGAAGGCTAGGAAGGACTCTCTGGCCTTCAGGAGCTCTTCATCCAGGAGCTATAATACACAGTAAACTAAAATGTGAGCATTGTGGTGATTTGAGTAGAAGGTGATGGAACCAGTGATGGAGGAAGAAAAAGTTTATTGTGGGAAGTTTTGATTAAAGGAACTGAAATGTCATTAAAAATTAGAAAAGGACTAGACTTGTGTTGTATGGGAAAGGGCATTCTAAGCAAAAGAATAAACAGTAAAGACACGGAAATGATATATTTAGGAAAGTGAATAGAACAGTATGGAGAACTAAAAATATGCTGAGTGGTGAAAAGGTAGCAAAAGAAAGCATCGGAACAAAATGTCTTCAACCATATTATGAAAAAAAAAACTAAATAGAATTCTGAGGAATTTATTCTTCTTCTACATTTGCACGTTTTTTGAAATAGGTGAATATAAAGAAAAAAATAAGGTAATTTTTGATGCTTGACAACTAACATCATTCCTTTAACTTATAGGAGCTTTATCAAAATTTGAAGATACATTAGTAATATATTCTGTAGATCTCTATAAGAATTCTGTTCTCCTGGTAATGACTGATTGCCTGTTTACATATGAGAAGAAAGAGAATATAACCATATTTCTCTCTTAGCAGTTATAAATGGTATATTTTAATTAGCCATCCTATGTTTAAGTTAAATGAGATATAGATGTATTAAATAACTATTGTTGATGTTAACTAAGTTCTGAAAACCTTATACAGCATTTCCCTAATACTTACCATGTGCAAAAGTTGTACCTATTCTTTAACTTAGCTAGGATCAATATCAGACTCCTCATGGATTCAGATATTAAATGGGGACTATACCCCTCCTTTGCCTTTAATTTGTAATTAGCTACCAGAGTTCATTATTTATATTTCCTTTAAATGTCCCTGTAGTGTCCTGTTATGCATTAGTAGGCAATTTGTTGATAAACTAACACTCTCATTAGTATTTAAATAGGACATAAAATGTCAACTTCTAAGGGAAATGGCATAGCATTATTATAAATTAATTATGGTAAAATGCTCAAGGAGCTGTAGGCTACATAGTTATTCAATAGGCCCTTATTGACAGATACTAGTTTTAGTGTTTGATTTTTACAGTTCTTTATCTTAAAGATCAAAATTAGCAATTCATCATATTACAACGAAAAAGATAAGTTAGCTAGTCTGTGGCAACCCATGTATTTAAGTCTTTCAGCAAAGACTACTTCTATCCTACTTCCGAAAATAATATTACAAATTTTACTAAAAGAAGTAATTAGATGTTTCCTATAGGTGCAGCAGGGCTATCATAATAAGATTTTCTCATGCCAGGATGAATCTAAACTCAGTAAACTCCATAGGCTATGATTGTCTTAATCTTTTCATGTCTTTCGGTTGTAAAAGGCTATTATTAAGAGATAGACATGGTACTAGCTTTGATCTTCTTCCTTAGGGATGTAAGTGAAACTGGCTGCACTTTCTTGTAAGCTTCTTGTTTTAATTACAGTGTATAACATTGTGTTTCACATAATAGGAAGACATTTAAAATAAGATTAGTGTGGCTATCTCAGAAGTGTAGCATGAAGCATAAAATAGGATGAATGAAACATACCCACACACACAACATATTGAGCTTCTGATTCCAGGAACTCAATCCAGTGAATATATTTTAAAATAATCACCTTGAAATACTGAACATCCATTCATTTGAATCCTATAATCAGTGCTTTTAAAAACTGACGGGAAATGGAATATTTGGTTGAAAAAATTAGGTGGGTTGTAGGAAGCTATTCTTTTTAAAAAATATATATTTTATTGATTTTTTACAGAGATGAAGGGAGAGGGATAGAGAGTTAGAAACATCAATGAGAGAGAAACATCAATCAGCTGTCTCCTGCACACCCCCTACTGGGGATGTGCCTGCATACAAGGTACATGCCCTTGAACAGAATCGAACCTGGTACCCCCCATCCGCAGGCCAACACTCTATCCACTGAGCCAAACCGGTTAGGGCAGGAAGCTATTCTTAATGGCTGTTTCTCAGAGGAATAATAAAAAATTTTTCCCAAAATGCAACAATGTAAATTGTCTTTAAAAGTTGAAACTTGCTTTGCAAACTGATAATATAGACTCAGTAGGTAAATCCCTATAGGTCTATCTTACCTCTGGGGGGAAAAAAGTTTTGAATCATGATCGATTAGTGATGGATACATAAGAATACCTAATGAGGATGGGTAATTTGTGTATTTTCCAAAGGGACTTTCTTCTTGGATTTTCCCAGGGGATTATTCTGTATCCATGGCCTAATGTAGGTGAACAATTTGATATTAATACAAAATAAAATGAACACAACACTCAACTGTCAAATATATACTTTTCAATCTTAGCTGGATCCTCTTTAGCCTTAGAGAGAAATCCTTCACCAAATTTCTAGTTGATTCCATTCCAGTTCCCCATAGCAGTCATTCTAAATCTTTACCACTTTTTCCAATTTTACTCCCTCAAATTCCAAAAGTCTTGGTGTACAGTTCTTTGAGAATACAAAAACCATGTAAGAACACCTTAATTTTATTTCCTACCAGCTAATAATTTATCTTTTTTTTTATCCTTTCTTTTTTGCTCCCAGTATTGTTTAGGTTCTCATGCAGCCCCATGAGTTTTCCTTGGGAAAGGGCTTCACTTTCATATCCTTCCTGAGCCTCCAGTCTCTCTCTTTCTTCAGTGGGACCTTTACCTCAGCCTGCAAGTCTATGCCATCTTTTCAGAACTCATCATACTTGAATTTTGTCACCAGTGATCCCCTTCCTCAATCCAGTTATTGAAATTCCACATATTTTTAATGAATCTACTTCCCCTTGCCCTTCTCCTTTCCTATTTCTGGCTAAACTTTGTCTTCTCTGTCTCCTTGCTTGACCTATGCTTTCTCTCTTTCTCTCTCTCTCTCTCTCTCTCTCTCTCCCACACACACACTAATTCCCCACTTTAATTTCACCTACACCTATTCCCATGTTTTCACTGTCTTCTTACAGTTTCAGTTCTGTTCTGTGTTTCCACTTTTGATGCTTCTCCTGAATTTCAGACTTAAATATATCACTGTCTAATGCATATTTATTCTTTTTAAAAATATATATTTTTATTGATTTTGGAGAAGAAGGGAGAGGAAGAGAGAGATACAAACACCAGTGACGAGAGGGAATCATTGATCAGCTGCCTCCTGCACACCCTACACTGGGGACCAGCCCACAACCCAGGCATGTGCCCTGACCGGAAATTGGACTGTGACCTCCTGGTTCATAGGCTGACACTCAACCACTGAGCCACACTGGCCAGGCTGCATATTTATACTTGAATGTCTCCCAAATACATCATACTCAGGATATTAAAAAAAACAGTTGGCAAGTAATACATTTGAGGTCAAAACCTGAATTCAAGATTTTGACATGTAATGAAATGGTGAGCAAGGTATTTGACTTCAGTTTCCTCATCAAATACTGTCGTGAAACTTCATTTCACCAACACACTTGCCCACACAACCATCTCTCTCACCTGTTACTGCAATAACATCCTCGGTGATCTTCCCACTTCATTGTACTCTATTCTCAATGCAGTAGACAGAGTGAACCTTTAACAAAAAGTGATTTAGATTGTGTCTCTCTACTCAGAACCTTCCAATGGTTTCCCATCTTGGCTTTTAGCAAAACTCAAAACCTTCATGTGCCACCCTCAACCCCATCTTCCCCGAATCCCTGACTTCGGTTTTTCATCCTGTCATTTTTCCCAGCACTCTGCCCTCCTCAGTTTTCCTTACTTTGCTGAGCTCCCTCTTGCTTCAAGTGCTTAGCCCATGGCCTTTTATTCAAATGGATGTCACTCTCACCTCCATAAGCCTTTATTCAAATGTCACCTTCTCACTGACAGATTCTCTAACTTATTTGAAATTTACCTCCATCCTTCCGGTCTCCAACACTTAATCCCCATCTTGTTTTACTGTTCTCCATAGGGCTTATTCCTAATATTCTATACAATTAACTCATTTAGATTGTTTTTGTTTCCCACTATAATGTGCCCCATGATGCCAAGAACTTCTCCTTTGTTTTCCCCCCACCATTGTATCTGCAGGGCCTAGTAGTAGAAGCTCAATAATAATTGCTTAAAAAAAAGAAAAGAAATAAATGTACAAATTAAGATATCGGAGGTGGCATTTTTTTTAGCTAAAAAGCACTATAAATAAATTAATTATTTCCTCTATTATCTCTACTATTATTATTTTATGCCCACATGACTGCACATTTAAACACACACGCACAAACACAGAGTTTTTTTTCTATGTCCTACCTTGGTTTTGAGATACTATCTAATCAGTTTCTGAGGCTATTTACTTTGAGTCATCTTTAAGCTTTTCAACCATTTTATTCATCAATTTTAACTCTTACACTATGTGGAGCAGAATATTCATTTTAGTTCCTACTACTTTAGCTCAATCATCTTGAACTTGTCTCTAGATAATTACAATAGCCTACACACGAATTTGTACCATATTTTATAATAAATATCCTTTCTTAAGTACTTTTTCATGGCTTCAAATGATCTGCAAAATGCTTTCTACAGTAATCAAGGTCCTTCATTACTGACCCTGACCTATGTTTTTGTGGTGCTATTTTCCAACATGATAAATTGTTCTTTATGGTTCTTTTTACTTCTTTTTACTTCCAGTCAGTAGTTATTGATTATTCACTGAGTCAGGCACTGTGCAATGGCGTTTAGTAAGGTACTATCTCTTTTCCCCTCTCCTCATAGCAATTTGTTATAGTTTGGGAGGAATGAAGGAAGAGAAAACTTGGCATTTGAGATCATACATCAAATGCACAGTAGCTATAGGTACATTGAAAATGTATTCTGATTTTTTGGGGACAGACTTGGTTTATACATTTTGTCTGGGTATAATTATTACTAAATTTTTCTATACTATCAGAACTCGTCCTTGTTTGCTGATAAATTATAGCATCTCTTTATAAGCAAAATAATTTGAGTTTTATCCTGTTATGAACTGTAGAAATTATGGGACTTTCTAAGCAACATTTAAGTTGCCGTCCCTTAGCATTGGAACACACTTATACATGTGACATAATGTTTGGTGGAGAAAACCCAGATTATATAACCTGAATGTCATCTTAATTTTAGTAGAAAACTTTTATTTGTCTCAAATACATTTAATAGTTACTGTCTTAGCAATTTTTTTTCACATCCTTGTCAGGAGTGTCATATTTACTCTTCATTTATTTATTCATAGCCTTCCCATCTTTAAAGTTATGCTTACATCCCAAAACTATTTTTTGATTCATCTCTATCTCTTTCTACTTTGTGGTCTCTCCTTTTAGCAGCTATTTTTTTTATCATTTAATTGGCAACTTTTTGTATACAAAATACTTTTTTTTTAATTCCTGGATCTGTTGGCATGGTAGTCTGCTGGATCCTTGAAGGCAAAGAATCTTTGATTGTTTAGCACTGAGTCTAGGGCCAAATACAGAATATAATCAAGAACTTAACTGTTTTATGTAAAAAATAGCAATATGATAGCAGTGGTATGGAGTGTGGCATTGATGGTAAGTGTGTTGAAAATATAATAGGATAAGATAATATTAATTTTCAGGACATATCTATAGTTTATACCAATGTCTATAGATTAAAGATGTGGGTTTGTAATGTATATTTATTGAAAATTATGTTGTGATGGGAGGAAAGACATTGAGGAAGAGAAAGGAAAGGTATACCATATTTTATCAAACCATTGCATGGAAGATCATCATTCTTTTGTAATTTCTGAGGTAAAAGTGCCAATTAAGTTATGGTTCAATGTTTTCATATCACTTATAAATTTCATTTGATATATATTGAAATACCTATTTATTTATGGATTTTAAAAATAATTTAATCATCCCTGTATATACATAACAAAAGTGTAAGTGGTATCAAAGGACTAAGGTGTTGTCAGCACTCCATTGCATTTGAAGGTCATTTATTTTAAGAAATGTTTATTTTCCAGTTAAAATGTAAAAATGAAATATTTTATTGAATTGATTTATCGTGTATAAGTAAGTATAAGTAAGTATATTGCAAAGAAACAACATCTGATGAGTTTGCTAGGATATGAAGAAGGCCCTAAATATTCTAAAACATAAAGGGAACATAATGGGCATTTTGGATGCAACCGAGTGTAGAAATCTGAGTTACAGCAAAACTTTATGGAAGTGTACTATCACTTTTGCTGTTCAGCAGCCGAAGCTGTCACCTGGAAAGTTTTAGCAAAATGGACATGAAAATATTATGAGATTGGGCATCTAATTAGTGTAGAGACATGAAGCTATGGCATTAGTATGGAAAGTTAAGAACTAAACACGCAGAGTTTCGGTTTAGGTACACTAGTTATCATTTATTACAGGTGTTTTTTTTGAGCAGAGGAGGAATAAAAATGTCTGTGTTCAAAATGTCAACATCTATAAACTCACTTGGTGGGATTCTATGTGCCTTATCCAGTATGACAAAACCGCTAGTCATAAACATAAACAGAATTCATAACAATTTCCAGAACAGACTGTGTGAGACTACATCAAAGTCAATTCTATCAATAAGTTGGACTTGAGCAGAGTGGCTATAATTAAGAAAATAATTGGCTTAGCTTTGCAGCTGAATAGAAAATGTGGATCACATTCATGTACCTTTTTATGTATTGGTTTCTCACATTTCATCTTTGTACTGCTCTTGTGTTCATGCTCAGATCAGTCATATTTTATTTTGAAACATTTTCATTTTCAGATCAGCAGTCCTGTGATCCTGGTGAATTTCTTTGCCACGATCATGTGACTTGTGTCTCCCAGAGCTGGCTGTGTGATGGGGACCCTGACTGCCCTGATGATTCAGACGAGTCTTTAGATACCTGTGAGTAGAAAGGTTTTCCTGCCATTCAGATTTACCTTACATGTGAAGCTAAATGTCAGTTGTTTCATGGTTGGCTGATGTTGTAGTTGATACTTTTTTTCCACCGAGCCCGAGAAACTCTAAACTTTTCATTTATGTTTCCTTTAAAATGACTATGTGAATGAAAGCACAAAATGCAATTTCATAGCGGGAACTGACTTATGTAGGGAAGAAGATGCAAGGTTAATTATTTCAAGGTGATTGTGTTACTCCTAGAGAAAAATGACTTGAAGAGGAAAATAATCCTTTGAAACACAGCACTAAAAGGGAATAAGACCCTCTCCAAATATTTATCTCACACACTTTGAGTGAGAGGAACACATAGGCATGAAAAGAGAAAAAATAGATTAATAAAAACAAGCTCTAATGTAGAAATCAAATGTGTAAATCCATACAAAGGAATATTATTTGGCAATAAAAAGAAGTACTCATACATGACACATGGATAAAGGCTAAGGGGAAGGAGCCAGTCACAGAAGACCGCATGTGGTATGATGTCATTCATATGAAAGATCCAAAATTGGCAAATATATAGACACAGAGAATGGATGAGGGATGTAGTAGAAGGCAATAAGGACTGACTGTTAATGACCATGGGCACTCTTTTTGGTGAGATTCAAATATGCTAAAATGGGATCGCAGTTATGGTTGCACAGTTATGTTAATGTATTTTAAAACATTGAATTTTACATACTAAAAGGGTTGAATTATATGTTAATTTTATCTTAATAAAGTTGTTTAAAAATGGGAATATATCTCATAATTGTGCCTAGGGGTGTAGATAGCACAGTAATGTGAAAAGAAAATTTTTATGATTATTAATAAATGCTCTTACCATATGAAATCATATTATACATGATTATTAAGTCATTATTTATGATTATTAATAAATCATTAAATATGATTATATATAATGCTCTGACCATATGAAATCATATTATATGTGATTAATATTATATGTATATGACATATATATTATTTTTAAGCTTCATCCTCTCCTTTTTAAGTGTAATCTAGGAGTTCTTTCCTCATTAGCTGGAAGGATTTTCATAGCATAATCAGAATAAAAGGATAATTATTGAATGTTGGTACTGGAGTGTTGCATTTCTGTCCTGATCCTCCCAACAAATTCCTGATGGGGGAAAAATTACAGAAACATGAGATATATTTTTGCTATCCATATGCAAGAAAGCCAGGTTGAAGGTGAAATGCTATGGAGCTGTGTACTTGGCTCAATGCAAAAATGTTTGAGAAAAAAATGACTGGAGAGCTTACCTAGACTGATGCTGGTGAAGAATAGAGATTGATGGTGTCCCTTTGTGCTCAAGAGTGAGATGAGTCAGAGAATCAGACTGGAGAAGATTTGTGGTGTAGAACAGGAGCCAGGACCTGGATGGTCAAAACTAAAGCCCTGGGAGAGAAAACCTTAGAGTAAATGTCAAATTGTGTAAATGACAAATACTCTGCTACCCGCCCTCGCTGAATTCCTGCTTCTAGAACATGGCTGATACCCAGCAAGGCCACATCAGTGGACCAGAGTTGTGTTTGACAGCTGACTGATTGGACATTTGCTCTGAATGGTCAGTGTCTCCACCACAATGTTCTTAAATATTTTGAATATCCACCCTGCCCATAAAATAGATACCACCTTGGTTTTTGGAAAAGGTGGGTCCTTCAATTCAGAGATTAGGGGCTTCAGCAGACTGAGGCCTCAAATTAGAAATCGCATGTGGGTTAAAAAAATAAGTTTTTCTGCTCATTTTTAAAAATGAAATTCTTACCTACTCAAGACATTTTTATCAGCTTTTAAGTATATAGCTATTTTCTTCTCCAATAACATTTGATGGATTAGATTTAAAAGTATTTCTTTATTTTGGCCATTCTTATTCTATTCTCAAAAATCAAAATTGCTGAATATCCTTAAAGGAAACACTAAAACTATTGTTATATCAATGTAGTCATATAACAAAGAAAGAGAAGTAACTATTTTTCTACCTGGACATTTAATCTGGACAACACACTTGGATCTACATGTAATTAGCCTGTTTCCCATCAATGGTTTCAGATAATACCAATTGAAATCTGGACAAGGATAGAAAAAACCCTTTATAAAACATATAAGACTTTTGAATTTTAAATTCCCTACCCAGATGTTCACAATTACCATTTTTCTAATCATAGTGCTTTATAATGGGTTGTTTTACATCATTCACATTCAGTCATCACTGATATCCATAAAATGCCAAATTTTATGACATTAATGTACACATTCAATGTGAAAGATAAATACTAGAAATCTAAAACCATAAAGACTGATTCTTAGGAAGGGTGATTTTGTGCTCAGAATATGAACAAATGTATGTTATACATTTTGGCTGGAAGTACGTGTATCTACAAAATATTAGATGAAATCAGTTGAAGCAATACACTTATTTTTCCTAAATCCACTTCGCCTTTAATATGATAAGAAAACCAGTACAACATGGAATTTATTACAACATTGTAAAAGCTCTGAAATGATGACAAAATTCTTATAGGAAAAAAGGGGGATATTGTCAAGGAAGAAGAAAAGCTTTTGTTGTGAAATGCTGATGACTGAAATCTTAGAAAATAAACCTGCCTACAGAACAACCAAGATGAGGTTTCTAAAATATGAAAACGGATAACTTTCATAATTTATAATTTACCATTCGATATGAGCAAGTATTCTTTAGCCTTATATTAAAAATGAAAGTCTAGATTTCTCCACATTATTTGAAGTAACTTCAAGTGTCTAAATAAATGGCTAATCATCTTCAAGCCCTATGAGGACATGAGAATAGAAAATCAGGGAAATCAAATCACCATCCTTCGACTCAGGGCTTTCAGATCGGTTGTTAGTCTCGAGTTGTGTGTGACAAGAATTTAAATGGGAAGTGCGGACATTTATTTGTGAAATGAAAGCTTGGGACCACCTGTGGCTGGAAAATTTTCTTGAAAGGCACTTTTATTTCGAAGTGTTCAACATTTAATTCCTTCTAGGATTTTCTGTTGAATGCTTAATGATACTTCCTTTCCAACAATCAGCTCCAGCTGATGTATGATATTTTCTGAGAAATTGAATTTAATGTACTTTAAACTGGTTCTTTCTTTTTAAGCCAGGACTGAATTGGTGCTGCTATGTCTCCTTCCTTCCTGTTACTCTATCCTACTTCCCAGTCAGAAAATTATTTAGCGGGCACATTAATTATAGATCATATTTTCGATAGATGACTCACTGGCCAACAAAGGAGAACAAAAATGGCCTTATAAGAGGGTAATGGCAACCTGGAAAGTTGTGATAATTTGCACATTGACTCTGCCCTGTCCTTCTGCAGGAACCAGCAAACTTTTTCTATACAGAACCAGGTGGTAAATATTTTAGATTTCATGAATCCATGTGATCTCTGTTGAATATTATTCTTGTGTTTTAAATGCTTTAAAATAGAATGCACATTCTCAGCTTATAGTCTGTACAAAAACAAGGCAGAGGACAAATTTGGCTGGCTGTGGTTTGTTAACCCCTGTTGTAATGTCATTGATGAACTATATTCTTTGTGAAATTATAAGGGTGGGTCTGTGCCCATGTAGAGTCACCACAGGGAACAGAATAATGCCTCACAGTGGAAGCACGTGGCATAGAGCTGTGTGTGTACCCACTACCATGTAGTGCCAGACTCAGGCCATATGGTATTTTCCGCAAAAGGTAGGTTTATTCTTCTATTTTAGTAGGTTTATTCTCCTTATTTATTAGGATTACACTGGAATACATGGAATAGAAACAGTAGCTTAACCAAATAGGGGTTCATATTTTTTCACATAAAAAGTAAAAAGGTGGAAAATTCAGTATTAATGTCAGATCTCGAATGGCACCAGCTTTCTCTATCTTTCTGCTCTGCCATCCTCAGCATGGAATTGTCAGTCTTACACCCACAGTATCAACGCTCTACCCCTGCCAGTAGATGATTCCATTTTAGGCAGAAAGAAGGGGAAAAGTAAAGGAAAAAGGCAAGTGCTAGCTGATTTCTGTTTTACAGAAAAGCAGTAACTTTCACAGAAAGCAATGTTAGGATGTGCTGCTGATAGATATCTGCTTCACCAGAACTGACCAGATGAAGTATGGATCAATGAGCATTTTCAACAGGGCTTGTTGCTCCTTCCATCCCCGCCCCCCCGCCCCCCCCAAAAAAGGTGGCCAGAAAAGGGGAGAATAGATATTGGGAAGGCAGAGGCACCAGGTAGCATATGCCATAGTGTCCCTTCACTCTCTTTTCTCCTCTCCATCCACTACATAGGAGGTGGCACCCCTAGCATATGATCCGGGCTTCTGCATCTCAACTACTGGTCTCCAAGTCAAGTTCCTTCTCAAATATCTTTTCTCCTTGGCAGCTAACTTAACCCTTTTAGGACCCCATTACCTCATTTGTACAATGGACATGATAGTACTTGCCTCATAGTGAAGTGTTTAGAAAATGCCTGGTCCATAGTCAAATCCCCTCTTTATTGCACACCCCATTCTGCATCCCAGATGCTCAGGGTTCTGAGCAAGCACCGTGCCCTAAGGGTCTTCTTATGTAGAGTCCTAACTGCCCCCATAGCCAATTCTTACTTAAAGTGAGTTTATTCTCTAAGGATGTGACTAGGAATAGGATTAATTTACCACATGCACACATTCAAGTTAAATTGTTAACAGTTTTTAATAATTAGATATATTACATTTAAACATTAAGACAAATTTTGTACAGAGATTATTTTGGGACAGGAGGCTTTTTCTAGGAACTCTTACAAAAACACCACGTTGACTGATTAACTAAAGTTAAAATACATTCCTGAAAGTCATGTTAGTGAGTAATATTTCTTAATTGACACTGCAGTCCTGAAATTTAGATGTTATGTCATTTTAGGAAATTGAGTTTATGGGCCTTCTGTATTCCTCTAAGTTGGCTGTTATTGGTGAAAGCAGAATTCAAATTTATTTGAACTTGTCCTCCTTTCTTGAAATACTGAGGTAAAGAAGGATCAAAGTCCTAAGAGGACCCCATAGGCCACCTAATTTATAAATATGGAGTTATTTGAAAAACATGGAAGGCTATCCCAACAGAATTGTGAAACATTGGCTTTGGGAGTGAACCGTTCTAATTGGATATTGCAGTAAAAATAACAAGTCTCCCGGGTAATAATAGCAGCATTTATAACAAAATGAAAATGGCTGTAAGTTATTAGGGTTAGATGTGCCTCTACTTGGAGTGACTATTGCCTTTATTATGTTTCTATTGTATGATTTTAACTTTATTTAGACAGGAGGATATTAAGGAACTTCTTATATTCACATAATGACCTTTCCCCTAGGTATAAGGTAGAAATTTCCTTTTAAGCTTGCTTTCTTTGACAGAGGTCAGAAACAAGGTGGGAGATTATTAGTAAATAGATATTGCTCTTTAAACATACATAGTAGAATAGAGCACTGAAAGTAGACTATAGGAATAGTAAAATGAAGTGTGGTCCTTGTTTGTAAGTAGTAGTGATTTAGAGTTCGTTGTGCAATGAGCTAATATATGAGAACCCCAAAGCAGAGTTTTTTGTCAGGTAGAGAAGCTGAAATGATCTTACACTTTAAAATAAAAGCATGTGAGACCCAGGAGGGCAGTTTGTGTCTCTTTCAATTCTTTTTGTTTTGCTCTTCATTTTATTGTGAGGCTCTTCATTTTGGTAGCAGAGAGACCAAAACACTGACCCATCTTTAATGATAAAAAGACTCCCACTTAAGAGTTGATAGGAAGGTAGACATGAAGGTGGGGGAAAATACAATTGTGGATTGTAAGGGCCTAATATTGACTCATTTCCCTAGCACAGTGGGAATGGGATGGGGGAAGGTCTCATTTCTCTTTATTCTGCCCCACAATGTGCTAACGCATCTCTGCAGTCTGTCTCTGCAAGTTTAAGAACTTGATTGGAGGTGTAGGTGATAAAACTGAGAAGTTCCAAGAAGCAAAGCAAGACCAGCATTAAAAAAGGCCTCGCTCTTTACTCAAGAAGTCACAGCTATTTGGTTTTCTGATACAAGACAGGTCACAGGATAAGAAGGGACTCAGGCCCCTTAGCCTGCACTGGAAACTGCAGGGAATAAAAACTTTGAAATAATGTAAAATAAAGGGGGTAAAATAAAATGAATGGATTCTAGAGACAACTCTAGTAAAATCTCCTTGGCTTAAGGGATGATATACTGTAAACAAGTGCTCTTGCAGAGCTCCGTAGGGACATACTGAAGGCTGAACAAGTAGTCTTCTCAGAAACGGTCCAATCCATCATTTATCCCCAGCTAATCTAGCATTTGGGGTTGGGGATGAAGGCTTCTTACCTTTCCTGGGTGAGCACCTTTCTTCCCGGAGGGTGTTTTATTCTTTATAGTCAGTGTATAACATTTACATTTGACTTTCCAGAAGGGCTTCTAAAATGACATATTTTGCTAAATTAAGCTCTAAAGTATGTTGTGTTCTAAGAACTTATTTTAATGGCAATGTCTTCCTTTTTTTTCTCCCTCCCCTCACATCTTCCATCATCCTTCCCTGAAAGCAGGATATAAAGCCCTATTGTAACATGACTATAGAATTTTCAGTAGGATGAAAAGTGTCATCATTTTAATAATTTATATCTTGGCCCTATTCAGATTCAGGCAGCATAACTGACTTTGGGTTGAATTTTTAATTTAAAATCTTTGTAACATTAGCTTTCCTAATTTTCAGTATGGGGGAAATTGCTCAAAAAAAAAAAAGAAGAGAAAAGAAAAGTTCATGAGAGAATGGGTAAAAGCGGAGTAGGTTGGAGAATACCAGTAAATGTGGCTTATAGCAACCCCCTCAGCCTACAAGATCTCTCTCTCTCTCTCTCTCTCTCTCTCTCCCTCTCCCTCCCTCTCTCTCTGTCTCTCATCTCTCTATCTCTCTTTCTTTTTCTGAAGAAAAAAAAAAGCCTTGTGAGGGAAGGGTCGACCTTAAAAGCTCTGTTGAAGAGGGGAGAATCCCTTAACTGCATACTCAATTGCAAAGAAGAAAGCAAACAAACAAGCAATTACTTCCCCACATTTCTGATGGAGTTGCCAAGAGAAAAGTAATTATTAATGTAAAGGACTTTCCTAGAATTCAGCTTACAACCATAAGACTAATTTTAATCTTTCACAAAAAAGAATTGTAGAAATAAGGTGTACTTGTACTTTGATAATGTCTTAAGGATATGTACATTAATATTATTAAATGTCATTTTGTCATTGCAGCTATTTTTTGAGAAATATAGACCAGGCATTGTGTCCATTAAAGCAATAAGAAATCTGAGACATGGACAAGTTGCTTGGTAAAGAGTCTCTTAACTAATGGGTAACAAGGATGGAATAGGAATCCAGAAATTCTATATCCTAACTTCCTATCATAGCCTCTGTTACAGGCTGAATTGTGCCCCCTCTGAACTTATATATTGAAGCTCCAAATCCCCAGCACCTCAGAAAGTTTCTGTATTTGGAGAAAGGGCCTTAAAAGAGCTCTTTAAGGCCAAATGAGGTCATTACAGTGGGTCCTACTCCAATCTGACTGGTACCTTATAAGAGCAGGAAATTTTGCAACACTAGGACACACTGGAGCCCTGTACGTACAGATGGAAGAACTCTTGAAGAGTCAGGAAGAGTGTAGCCATCTGCAATCCAAGGACAGAGGCCAACTCTATCCAACATTTTACTCTTGGACTTCTAGCTTCCAGAATTGTGAGGACATAAAATTCCATTGCTTAAGCCACTCAGTCTATGGTATTTTGTTCTGAGACCCCTAACAGACTAATATAGCATTCTGTACTATATCTAACAAAATTCCATTTATTTTATGTCAGTATAAGAATAAAGCAGTGACTTAAAAATCCCTCCTTTTCCTTGAAGAGATGTACTATCACAGCACTAAAATTGCAGGCATTGTAATCCTGTTAAAGACATGTGAAATAAAATCACCAGTCAAGCTGATGGAATAAAAGACCCATCCCTATATTAGTGGTTATAACCCTCTAAGAAAACCCAATTTAGAAAGTGCTATTTGTATGAAAATGAAATATATTTAAAATGAAAAGTCATTAGATGATTAATGCAGATATTCTTCAAGTACTTATGGATGATGGGTTGCTCCAAAGTTAAAACAATAGGTTTACATGACCCTTCCTCCTGGTTAGAGGTACAGTTGAGGGCCATCTTTGCAGTAATGGTAATGAAACACAAACTTGAAAAGATGACTTACATACCATTAATTTCTGAGAAGACAGTAGAAATGCATAACTGATATATATTAATATTAACATGGATATTACTAATATCTCATATTAGGTTGCCATAATCTATATTAGATTGCTATCATTTTTAATTCTGAATTGATCACTGGGTTAGTCTATAAAGTAGATGAAATTTGATAGTGAAAAAAAAACCCATATTTCTTTCTGTACATTGCCCTTTGGGGAATTGTGTTATATTTCACTTGCAAATTTGTACATATAAGATAACTAGAGGCCGGGTGCATGAAATTTCTGCACAGGTAGGGTCCCTAGGCCTGGCCGGCGATCAGGGCCAATCTGTGGGGTGATTGGCGGGACCCCCCCTGGCACCCACCTTGGCTGGTCTGATGCTGCCCACTCACTGGCCCCATCCCGCGCCACTGCCACTGGTCACCTCCCTCTGCGGGGTTACTGGCGGGGTAATCGGGGGGCCCCCACTGGCACCCACCTTGGCTGGCCTGGGCCTGTGGGCTGGGGGCAGAACCTGCATTGAGTGTCTGCCCCCTGGTGGTCAGTCTATGTTATAGCGACCAGTCGTCTGCTGGTCTTTCTGTTGTTCGGTTGATTTGCATATTAGGCTTTTATTATATACTATATAATAGGATTCAATTTTTTAAATGAATGACATGCTATGTATTTTTCATTTAAACAGGGAGGACATTTTTGTCATTGTACCAGACTTCTCAATATAAATATGGATTTTCTTTAAGGAAACTAGAAATTAATCAATCAGCAGCTATTTACTGAGGAACTATCTTGTAGAGGTATTTACCGGGCATTTCTCTTCATCTATTTATTCCCATGCCCCACCATGTGGCAGGGCTTTAGCCTATGCTAATTTAGTCTTCTATCCTGAGATTATTTCCATGTTAAATGAGATTATTTCCATGTTAAAGAAGATATTTATGATTAAGTTGATGATGATATTACCGACACAAAATGGATAATTAATATTATCCAGATGCCCCAATATGATTCTTATATGGATTATCTCCTTTGATCCTGACAACAACCTTGAGCAGGACATTGGGTATAGTTGACTGGATTGTGTAGGATGCTAGGATGATGTGGATATCACAGGCAACAGAGGTGCATATATTTTCCCACAAATGGAAATGAACTGTCTTGAAAAGGGGACAAATTTTTCTCATTTGGGTGAAGGCACTATATGAGTCAATGGTAGCCCTTCCAAGGATACTAATCATGGTCCCCTTTTACTGATAATAAAAATAAAGCGTGAGGGGAGTTATTTGTTAGAGGTCTTAAAGCAATTAAGTGACAGAGCTACAGATGAACACTGTGTCGTGTTATAGTTTTCTAGTGAGGCTCAGAGAAAATAAATTCCACTAAGATTCCCTCCTGACAAAGGCAGGATGTTCATGCTTCTCACATTACATTCAAGTCAGGATGCTTTCCATTATACCACACACCACCTGTATATACTCCATCCATATATTTGTATACTTGGCTATTAAATTTATACATATCCAATTTTAATTGAGTGGGAATGACAAGATCAATATGCTAAAGAAAGGCAGGCATAGTAACAATTGGAGAGAGGATTTTAATTATTTTTCTAACCAGAAAGGATATGTTTATGAATTTGTAAGTGACTGTATTAACAATTATAAAAGATATATGGGTTAACATTTATATATGCATGTATATGAAGTTTATGTGTATGCATATGAAAAATTTGAATGTGGAAAACAATATTTTCTTAACCATTTTGCTCACACATACACAAACCACAACAAACACACACACACACGCACTAAGTTAAAAAACACATTGTTGAACATAACTCTGTTTATGATGAGGAGACTTTTATTAGCTTTCTACTGCTGTGCAATGAATCACCACATGTGTAGTATGTAAAACAACTCCTATTTCCTATCTCCCAGTGCTGTAGGTCAGAAGTCTTGGGAGGATCAAATGAGTTCCCTGCTTCACAAGGTTGAGATCAAGGTTTTCCACAGGCTGTGCTCTCATCTGGAGGGTCTAAGGATGAATTTGCTTTGACTCTTTTAGGTTGTTGGCTGAGTGAAGTTATTGTGATTATGGGACTGTGGTTACACATTTATAATGGCTGCCAGCTTCAGACATTCATAACAATTAAAGGCCACCAATATTCCTTGACAGATGCCCCCATCCATTTTCAAAGCCAGTAATCCCTAACTTCTTCTTTGGCTACCATATGGAAAAACTACTTTTAAAGACCTTAGGTGATTAGATCAAGAGCATTTGGATAATTACTCTTTTGACGTATGATATAATCCTGAGAACATATCTCAGATTCACAGCTGTTGTTTTAAACTTTTTAGGTTTGACTAGTATTTGACAAAGTAGGAGAATTTGCTATTCCTCAAAAATGAAACTGATTTAAAAAAATCAAATATAGGTTAATTTATGCTCAAGTAACCACAGTGATCTGTTTGGCTGCCTAGGAAGTATTCATAAATGGCCAGTATTGGCTTCCACTTTCGATTTAGTTCCGTGATAAACTGGACCTGGGCAACCCAACATGAGTCACATCCTTTGTGATGAGGATATACACTGCCAGGTTGTTGGTAAAACTTGCTTCAGTATAAAATTTTGCTTCTAACTTTCATTCTCTGTTTATTAATAGCAATAGTTTGGTTTGCAGGGTACTTGTGGATGCTAGAAGCTGAAATAGGTTCAGCACACATAATCTCCACATGAAGAAAATCAAATATAAAAAACTAGCTCAAACACCGTGACCAAGTAGGATTTATTTCAGGGATGCAAGGCTGGTACAATATTTGCAAATCAATAAACGTGATTCATCACATAAACAAATTGAGAGACAAAAATCACATAATCATATCAATTGATGCAGTAAAGGAATTTGACAAAGTCCAAAACCTTTTCTGATAAAAACCCTCAGCAAAGTGGGAATAGAGGGATCATACCTTAACATAATAAAAGCCTTATATGACAAACCTACAGCTAACGTCATACTCAATGGCCAAAAACTAAAGCCATGTCCCCTAAGAACAGGAACAAGACAGGGATGCCCACTTTCACCACTCCTGTTCTACATAGTACTGGAAGTGCTAGCCACAGCAATCAGACAAGAAGAAGAAATAAATGGAAATCAAATTGGAAAAGAAGTAAAATTGTCATTATTCGCAGATGACATGATACTGTACATAGAAAACCCTGAAGACTCCATCAAAAAATTATTAGACTTAATAAATGAATTTGGCAATGTAGCAGGATACAAATTAATGC
>NW_005368827.1:1976589-2025352 GCF_000412655.1 Myotis brandtii
CTAAGATTTGGAAACAGCCTAAGTGCCCCATCAGCAGAGAGTGGATTAGAAAACGGTGGTACATCTAGACAATGGAATACTATGCTGCTGTAAAAAGGAAGGAACGCCTGCCATTTGTAACAGCATGGATGGAGCTTGAGAGCATTTTGCTAAGCGAAATGTATCGGAGAAGGATAAATATCACATGATCTCACTCATTTTTAGATTATAATCAACAACATAAACTGATGAGCAAAAACAGATCCAGAGACAGAGAAGCATCGATCAATGCTCAAACCTCAGGGGGAAGGTAGGGGAGGGTAGGAGTAAGGGGCAGAGATCAACCAAAGGACTTGTATGCATGCATATAAGCCTAACCAATGGACACAGACACCAGGGGGGTGAGGGCATGAACGAGAGTGGGGTGGAGGGGCAATGGGGCATAAGGACACATATGTAATACCTTAACCAATAAATAAAATAAAATAAAATTTAAGTGCTATAAATAGATCTATAAACAACTAATTACTTCAAACAATATAATGTTTACAGGGGTTGAGACAAAAGTCATTATATACCTTAAATATATAATATAAATTTTTTTAAATTGGAAATAAAGTAATTTAAACTGAAAAAACAAACAAACAAACAAACAAAAAACTAGCTCAGTGAAGTAAAGCAACTAGCCTAAAGACACAAAGTTAATGAATCTCAGAACTGTGATTGGAATTTACATTTCCTTGACTTACACATCACTTTGCTTTGTTTTCTCATTTGTGTGTGCCTCCCAGTAATAAAGTTCTAAACCCCTTCTGTAGTGATTGCATCTGACCATTCATCAAAACAATAACAACAAAAAAGAATCAGAAATATAATTTCTAACTAAACTGCTAAATTTAAAATAAAATGTAGAGGTGTATCTACAAACTAAGCTTGACAATTGCTTCTGTATTCCCTCAAGAGCTGGCATGCATGCACACATGCATACTATACAAACACACATGCACACACATGGACACACACACACCATAATCTTTTTTTATAACAGAGAGGTGCTCTGTTTACTTGATATATATGTGGCTTCTTTTTTTTCTGTGAGAGTATTGGAAATGGGAGAGTATGATTAGTAGGGGAAAATAATATACAGCAAGTATACATGGTAGTCTGCTTGCTTAATTTTCAGAAAGACAACCTAATACAAAAGTGATGAATATCTGTACCAAAACAATTAAGATCACCTTCTGCTTATCAAATATTTTTTCAGGCTGTTTTTACTTTACATGCAACAAACCACTATAGATCAATTAGCTTACTTTTAATATTCAATAACAACCTAAAAAGTAATCATATAAATCTTTTGGAAAATCTATAAATACTTATTTACATTTAACTCAAGGCCCCACTGTCAGGTTTTTGCACAAAACAGTACTTTTACAATGAACAAGTCCGTGACAGAAATACTGACAGGCCTTAAAGAGAATATTTCCTGATTCTGATAAGATAATTCTTCCTGATACAATTATGTGCACTTTCTCAAATAGAGAATGTTCCTTGCATATTAAACAAAGCCTGACTTTGAATTTTTGAGGTATCATTCACCAAGGACTGCTTTAATCACTATGCTTTTGACTGGTCAGAGAACTTTATTTTGCTGTTACTATGGTACCATAAGATACTTATATACTTTAAAAAAAATATATTTGGAATTGTAACAAATGTGTATAAAAGAAATGTGTTATGCCTTTCTTGAGAATATAGACTATTTCCCAAGCTTCTTCTTATTCTCATACTGTTTATATATGCTGCAATACACACTGTAAATCTACAATGGTTAACAAACTGGTTAATCTACAAATTTAAAGTACTATAATATTTTGATTTTTTTTAAAAAAAATGATGTAGTTTATTCAGAGAAATTTTTACTCAAACAGCTGATTAGGGTAGATTTGATAGGATGAGAGCCTTCCAACATGAGTGGATTTAAATCAGGCTTGACAGGAAAAAAACACACACACACACAAAAATCTTCACTTGATGTTTTATTTAACTTGAGATTTGTAAGGTGATTTATAGGAGTTTAGGTTTTACAAAATGTGAGCATTTGTCTTGATAAAATAATTGGAATCAATACTCTCTTATTTTCCTCATTTCAGAGATGCCAGTGGAAACATTTTTGTTTGTAACTTGTATGGCTTAGATCATGCCCTTTCCTGGAGATTTACATAAGTCAAGGGTAAAACGCATATATAAGTGCTATACTAATAGTCAAGATAAGGGGGAATAGTTACTTTCTTCCAGACTAAAATATTCATTCCAAGGACTGGAATAAATATAGAAGGGTGATGATTCAATCTAAAAATTATACCTAGATGACCTCATAGATATTTTTAAATGAGTACTTTTTGTATTGTTGTTTACCAAATATGTATGGCTTGTTCTTATTTATTATCTTTTTTTTCAAACTCTTTCATGTTGTCTGTTCAAATACTTGTATTCATACCATTTTCATCTTGCTATTTATTCTGATGGATCTTGTGCTTAGCATGACTTTTGTCATAACATTTTTCTTTGTGTCATTATGCTATTGAAATGTTAAATCTTTATCTATGGCCTTGTTTCTCCCCGCTCCCTCCCTAACCTGCTTCTTCTCTCTCTTATTTTAAATATTTTAATTCTGCCGAAACCGGTTTGGCTCAGTGGATAGAGTGTCGGCCTGCGGACTGAAGGGTCCCAGGTTCGATTCCGGTCAAGGGCGTGTACCTGGGTTGCAGGCACATCCCCAGTAGGAGATGTACAGGAGGCAGCTGATCGATGTTTCTCTCTCATCGATGTTTCTAACTCTCTATCTCTCTCCCTTCCTCTCTGTAAAAAATCAATAAAATATATTAAAAAATAAATATCTTAATTCTAATAGTATTTTTTATATTCTCATTTCTACTTTGTGTGTGTTTTGTTTTGTTAATCTTCACCTGAGGATATTTTTTCCATTGATTTTTATAGACAGTGGAAGGGATGGGGGAGACAGAGAGAGAGAGAAACATTGAGGTGAGAGAGACACATCAACTGGTTACCTCCTGCATGGGTTCGACTGGGGCCTGGGATCCAGCCTGTAATTCACATACATGCCTTTAACTGGAATCAAACCCAAGACTTCAGTCCACTGGCTGACAATCTAACCACTGAGCAAAAACTGGCTAGGGCTATTCTCATTTCTAATGCATTTTTTAAATTTATTATGTTTTATCTTAACTTTTACCTCTCTCTACTAATTCTATTAATTATAACAATTAAATCAGAGCTACTTAATCAACAACTAGTTTAATTTCAATAATATTCCACATTAATTGGAAATAGTAGGGGTTAAAAACCCCTCTATCTATGATAGATACAAATATAAAGATATATAAAAAATCTAAATTCTAAAGACTTGCCTCAAATTCTAATATAATCATAATTGACATAATTGAGGTAATATAGTACACTAAGTATAAGTGAAAATTTGAAGTTTCACAGAACGAATGACTTTAAAGGTCTCTAATAGTACAGAGCAAAATAAATTAAATGTATATAAATTTCAACAAATAATTCATTCACTTGTGATAAACTAATAACTATATATTGAAAGTAGTTCACTTTCTATTCTTTATAATGAAAAAGCAAATAAAAATAGAGATTTAAAAATTTGGCAGCATTAATTTTTGGGTGAAAATAAGCCTGATAACTATCAATGGTTTTTAAATTATAATATTATTTGAGTACTTTTTTTGTTCTGAAGTGTTGTGATTCTGCCACTTAACCTTGGAACTTGGACCCAGAGAAATCTTTTATAGGAACTCTTATTACAGTAATGAGAGTTTAGCTTTTATGTACTATACAAAAGTAGTCAATGTATCTGAATAGTTGTTGAATGTTATCCTTTATGCTAGCAAAAAAAAAAGTGTTTAAAGTATAATAACTTTTTCTTTTTGGAATTACTCCTGAAATTTGAAAGCAGATGGTCTTTTCGAAAGAAGAGCATATCATTCTTTAAAAAAGAGAAGTTGTGATTTCAAACAAGTGTTTAGAGGTTTCATAAAGCATGGTGTGTGAAGCTATTTTAATCAACAAAAACAACACTTGACTATGAACAGAGATAAAGGAATCAGTTATTGACAATGTGTACAGAATAGCCACGAAGGAAAAGGCTAACCGGCTGTAATCAGCAGGGTAGACAGCCCACACGGAACTTAGCCCTTTTAACAAGGCAGCTGTTAGGTGTCTAAAATGAAAAGGAAGTAAATTATATCGTTGAAATATCATTTAAAAGTTTTCATAATTATCAGTGGATTTCTATCAGAGAGAAATATCATCAAAAACACTAAAACATTAAAGTAATTACCATGGGAAATTTATTCAATAAGGTGTAGTAGCTCTAACCGGTTTGGCTCAGTGGATAGAGCGTCGGCCTGCGGACTGAAAGGTCCCAGGTTCGATTCTTGTCAAGGGCATGTACCTTGGTTGTGGGCACATCCCCAGTAGGGGGTGTGCAGGAGGCAGCTGATCGATGTTTCTCTCTCATTGATGTTTCTAACTCTCTATCTAAAATGAAAAGGAAGGAAATTAATCGTTGAAATATCATTTAAAAGTCTTCATAATTATCAGTGGATTTCTACCAGAGAGAAATACCATCAAAAACACTAAAACATTAAAGCAATTATGATGGGAAATTTCTTCAATAAGATGTAATAGTCAAATATATTAAATTACTGAATTAAGGGGTCATCTTGGCTCATGGGGATCCATGTAACTCTGCAGGAAAAGACTGGAAAGCAGGAATGTGGTGCTTTAGCCATGATTCACTGACTACCTGGATATTCTTTTGTAAGTGAATTCAACATTGCTGGAACATTTGAAAACTCAACAGAAGAAGGCAAGCCTGCTTTCTGACAAGCATGTTATGGTTGCAGTTTCTCAGAGCCTACATCTATCCTGGATATCCATTCTCATTTTTCCCCAGGCCATGCTGGCTGTCAGTCATTCTGAAAATCACCCCTGGAGTGAAGAAAGATGTTGCACCCTCAATGTTAATTTTCAATTTTTTTTTCTGACAATGCGCCATATTAAAGGTAGAGAAGCAACTGAAAATATTACGCATTACTGAAGTCTGATCTGTGATGATTTGGTTGGCAATGTAGCAATACAGTAAAAATTAAAAATATATTTTATCGGAAATTTGCTTCAGCAAAGTGTTCATCATGGGCAAAGTATTCAGAAGAAGTTTAACAGTACTATCTTTAAATAGGTTCCCAGATTTTATGTGTGATATAGATTCAATCAATATAAATAAAACTATAATACATTTGGAAAAAGTGATTTTTCAGTATTTGTTAAGTTTATTTTTGTTAGTTTGACTATTAGCATTCAAAAGGAAGAGAAAATTCTGTACTTGCTTACATATATGTTTTAGTGCATTTTCATAATTTTCTAAATGTCTTTTAGGATATAATTCTCCCATTTTGGTATTTTCCCTAGATTTTTTTGTTTGTTTGTTTAACACACTTCATAGCTTGTGATATTTGAAAAATTTTAGCCAAAATTCTTCAGAATAACTTCAGCACAAATTATATTCTTAATAGAGATGATACATAAATATAATTAAAATACTACTTTTAAAAACATAACTTTAATTGTTAACAATTTTATATCAATACCAAGGCCTTAGAAAATTTACTGATAATCAGGCACACCTTGAAGATATTGTGAATTCCATTCTAGACCACCACAGCAAAGCAAATATTACAATACTGTGAGTCACACTGATTTTTTGGTTTCCCAGTGTGAATAAAAGTTATGCTTAAACTATAGTATAAGTCTATTAAGTGTGAAATAGCATTATGTCTACAAAAACGATGCACTGTATATACCTTAACTTAAAAATACTTTGTTGCTAAAAATGTTAACCATTATCTGAGTCTTCAGCAAGTCATAATCTTTTTGCTAGTGAGGGTTTTGCCTTGATGTTGATAGCTGCTGATTGGTCAGAGTGGTAGTTGCTGAAAATTGGGGTGATTGATAGTTTCTTAAATAAGACAACAGTAAAGTTGCCTGTATGTATTGACTTTCAGGAATGATTTCTCTGTAGCACATGATTCTGTTTGATAGCATTTTACCCACAAAACTTTCAAAATTGAAGTCAATTATGTCAAACCCTGCCACTCCTTTCTCAACTAAGTTTACATAATCTACTAAATCCTTTGTTGACATTTCAATAACCATTACACTATCTCCATCAGAAGTAGATTCCTTATCAAGAACCATTTTATTTGTTCATTCATAAAAGGCAACACCGCATCTCCTAAAGTTTTATCATGAGGTTGCAGCAATTCATTCACATCTTCAGTCTCCACTTCTAATTCTAGTTCTTTTGCTATTTTCATCACATCTACAGTTTCTTCACTGAAGTCTTGAGCCCCCTTAAAGTCATCCAGGAGGGTTAGAATCAACCTCTTCTAAACCCCTATCAATGTTCTTCCCACGAATCGCAACTAGATGGCACCTAGAATGGTAAATCCTTTCCAGAAGATTTTCAATTTATTTGGCCAGATCCATCAGAAGCATTGGAAGCTATAGTGTTATGAAATGCATTTCTTAAATAATCAGTCTTGAGAGTCAAAATTACTTCTTGATCCATGGGTTAAAGAATGGATGTTGCATTAGCAGGCATGAAAACAACATTAATTTTGTTGTAACTCTCCATCAGCGCACTTGGATGACCAGGTGCATTTTCAATGTGCAGTTATTTTTCAAAAGGAAACTTTTTATTCTGCTCAGTAGGTTTCAACAATAGGCTTAAAATATTCAGTAAACCATGTTGTAAACAGGTGTGCTGTCACCCAGGCTTTGTTCTTTCTTTCGTCAAGCACAGGCTGAGTAGATGTAGGATAATTTGTAAGGGCTGTAGAATTGTTAGAAGGGTAAGTGAGTACTGGCTGTAACTTAATGTCACCAGCTGCATCAGCCTCTCACACGAGTCAGCCTGTCCTTTGAAACGTTGAAGCCAGGCGCTGACTTTTCCTCTCTAGCTATGGAAGTCCGAGATGACATCTTCTTCCAGTGGAAAGCTGTTTCATCTACATTAGAAATGTGTTGTTTAATGTAGCCACCTTCTTTCATTATCTTGGCTAGATCCGCTGGATAACTTACTGCAGCTTCTACACCAGCACTCGCTGCTTCACCTTGTACTTTGTGTTATGGAGATGGCTTCTTTCCTGAGACCTCATGAACCAACCTTTGCTGGCTTTAAACTTTTCTTCTGCGGCTTCCTCTCCTCTCTCAGCCTTCAGAGAATTGAAGACAGGGCTTTGATTTGGATAGGCATAGGAATGTTGTGGCTGCTTTGGTCTTCTATCCAGACCATTAATGCTTTCTCCATATCAGCAGGCTGCATCACTTTCTTATTGTGTGTGTGTTCACTGGAGTAACCTCCCCTTTTTTAATCTTCACCCAAGGATATGTTTTCATTGATTTTTAGAGAGAGGAAGGGCGGGAGAGAGAAAGAGAAATGTTAATGTGAAAGAGAAACATCAATCAGTTGCCTCCCTTACATGCCCCTATCAATGATAGAACCTGCCACTTAGGGATGTGCCTTGACCGCAAATTGACCTTCACCCTTGTGGTGTATGGGTTGAAGTCGCCCGGCCAGGGCTGGAGTAGCACTTTTAACATCCTTCAAAAACTTTTACTTGGCATTCACAACTTGGCCAACTGTTTGGTACCAAGAGGCTTAACTTTTGGCCTATCTCAGCTTTTGACGTGCCTTCCTCACCAAGGTTCATTATTTCTAGCTTTTGATTTAAAGAGACATGCAACTCTTCCTTTAACTTAAACACTTGGACTCCATTGTAGGGTTACATACTAGCCTAATTTCAACATTGTGTCTCAGAGAATAGGGAGACCCATGGAGAGGTAGAGAGACCAGGGAATGGACTTCTGGTGGAACAATCAGAACACACGCATTTATCGATTAAGTATTCTGCCTTATTTGGGTGCAGTTCCTGGAGCTTCAAAACAATTACAATAGTAACATCAAAGATCACCACTCACAGAGCACCATAAAAATATACTATTAATGAAGTTTGAAATACAGTCATGTGTCAGTTAACGACAGGAATACAGTCTAGAAATGCATTGTTAAGCAATTAGGTTGTTGCAAACATCTTGGAGGGAACTTACACCAAACCTAAATGGGCTAGCCTACCACACACCTAGGCTATATAGTTGTGCCTGTTGCTTCTAGGCTATAAACCTATGCAGCAGGTGACTGTACAAAACCACGTGAGATCCAATCAAGCACAAAATGATGCAATCAAAAGATGTGGTAAACACGCTGCTGCCGGTGTAAAATGTCATATTTTTTTGTATGTAGTAAGAGTACCTTCTAAAATAACCAACAAAAGTATAAGATAGTAAATACAAATGCAAAGCTGGCAACACAGTCATTTATTGTCATTATCATGCGTTATGTGCTATACATAATTATATGTGCTACACTTTGATACAGTTGGCATCACAAGAGGTTTATTTACGCCAGCATCACCACAAACACATGAGTAATGTGTTTTGCTATGACTTTATGAAGGCTACAATGTCACTGGGTGATAGGAATTTTTCAGCTCCATTATAACTGTATGAAACCATCGTCACATACCAGGTATGTGGCCTGCTGTTGACGGAAATGTCCTTATGCAGTGCATAACTGTGCTGCAAGAATTACCAAAATGTGACACAGAAACAAAAAGTGAGCAAAGGCTGTTAGAAAATGATGCTGATGGACTTGCCCAACACAGTGTTGTCACAAACCATCAACTTGCAAAAAAACACAATATCAGTGAAGCACATTGAAACCAAGCTCAATAAAATGAGGTATGCCTTTATTTCAAGTTTCTGCCACATTAATTTCTCTATTCACTATTCGTTAGTATATTGCTATAATGCATATAGAATTAGTATCCTCAGATTTTCTAGTCCATTTTTATCTACAATGAATAAAAATATTGAATGCATTGTTTCTAAGGAGCTCATTGTTATATTTTTAAAATAGTTTTTCTTTTTTTTCTATTAATCCTCACCCGAGGATATTTTTTCTATTAATTTTTAGAGAAAGTAAGTGGGGGGGGGATGTTAGAGAGAGAGAGAGAGAGAGAGAGAGAGAATTTCATTGATCAGTTACCTCCTGCAAGGCCTGGCCTGGGCTCTGCGATCGAACCCTTTCAGTGCAAGGGCCAGTGCTCTAACCACGTAGCAACATGGGCTTGGATTAGTTTTTCATTATTGAAAGCAGGTAATGAAGGATGATGTAAGACAGCACGGCTGGAGATTCTGCTTACAAGATATATATATATATTTTTAGTCAAAAAACACTTTTCACTCTTTAATGGTGATTTCTATGATAAAAATCAGAAATCTGATTAGTGCTGCTCAAGCAGGGTGGAAATGAGGGCCCTGATCGCTTGCCACCTACCCTCAGGCCAGCCCCAATGGCCCCTGAGGAGACTTTCCAGAATTCCCAGGGCACCTCAGAACACAGCTTGAAACAGCCACTCTAAAGCGTACCTAAGATCAGGGGAGTTATACTTTAGGTAATTAATTTGGGGAAAATTTTAAGCCACCTTAAATACAAATAAGATGAAAGGATGTGTAATGTAGGCTTAACTCTATTCATTAAATGAATACATTCATTTTAATTAAATAACTGACTCTCTCCTAGAGTCTTTTACTGGTAATTTTTCATGATAAAACATACATAAAGATAAATGAGGGTTTATCTCCAGAGACAAACTATGCATCAATAACAATGAGGTAATGATTCAAACTATGTATGTCTAATCTATTAACACCTGAAAAATGAATCTGGAAAAGCAGTAGGAGGACATTGTTACTGTGGAAAGCTACCAGGCTTACACTATTTCTTTATTCCTAATTTGAATTCTTTATGGATCTTAGCCATCCAACTTCAAGGACTGTAGTGTACTTGAAGCTACCATGTAGCATATCGATGTTAGTTAAGTCATCAATAAAAGGGAAAATGTAGGTCTTTTTGTCTCCTCCGAGTAGAATGTTCCTATTTGAAGGCAGATCTGAGGGAGACTGCACAGCCTTGAAAATATTATTTCAAAAATTATTAGACCACCTGATTCAAAATTGGCACACATTTCCTTGGCCTTGCTCACAGTACCAGTACCACCCCATGAGCTATTCTTACCTTCTTTCTTCTCTTCCCACTACAGCAGAATGGAAAGTACAAGCAGTTCTCTTCAGCCCAAACACTCAGAGAGTTCTTTAAAGCAGGTTTTATTCCACAGCAACTGAAAAGAAAACATAGAGTAAAGCTGGTGCATTTCTTATAACGCAAGGCATGGTTTTATCACTTTATCTTCATTTCTCTTAAGCCTAAACCTTAGCCTATAATCACTGCCATGCTTTGATTGTTAATATAGTCATTAATACAACCACAGAGCTGCTTATCTTGTCCTTCTCGATGAATGGTATGTGGGCCATTCTTGGCTGATGTTATCATAATAAAATATTGTTATTATTTTTAATAGCTAAAATTTGAGTTCTCACCATGTGCAGATAGGATACTAGTGTACTACTGAATTTTTTTCATCCTTTTGTAACAACACTGTGAGGTATAAGGGGATTCTTAATATAGAACTGGAACACCCTTATATAACACCTAGTTATTTTTTTTATCAATCTTTATGCAGAAGTTGTATATTAATTTTTCTAAAGACTGATAATTAGGAGCCATCATTTAATGATTGTTAAGTTCCAGGGATTGCTTTATAGTTTTAATGATCACATTTAGTTGTTAATATGTGTTGAATATAAGACAACAGCAACATTACTACAATTCTTGCTTTTAAAATATACAGTTTATGAATCTCTAGCTGACACATAATAGAATAGCTCATAAAATCTTAGATCAGAAGTTATACATAAGGTAATTAATTTTGGGACAATTTTAAACCACCTTAAATACAAATAAGATGAAAGGATGTGTTATGTAGGCTTCATTTCATTCATTAACTGAATACATTTATTTTAATTAAATAATTGAATCTCTACTACAGTTTCTTAGGCTAGAAATCATCACATCAGTGTTAGGGAAGTTGAAGATTAGAGGTTAGCAGCTCCAAGGCTTCTGTAAAATGATTTCAGTTGGCACAAAGCTCAAATCCTGGGTTTGTTATCAACAACAAAAAAATACTACTTTTAGCTTTCTTTGGAGAGTTATAAATGTGGGCCTGTGACATGCATCTGGTGGAGGTAGATGTGCTATTTTGAAGTGTATTTGGCAGAGAAGAGGAAAGCTTATTTCTGTCTCAAGCATCAGGTGCTTCCTACTAAAGAATAGGCCTCAGATAGCTCAAATTTAGGTCAGAATTCTAGCCATTCATACATATTTGAAGGTGTTACATCAAAATATGGTAATGGAAATGGTTAGAATAGCAGCTTTAAATAAACTTACTGCAAAGTAAGAAATACTATATGGAAAACAATTTGAAAAGGAAAGATGTTTGCCCATTTTTAAATTAGAATGTTCGTCTTACTGATGCTGAGTTGTGTGAGTTTGTCATTAGCTAGACCAACCACGTGTCTCTGCCAATAGCAAAGGGTAAGTGTTGTTTTCCTGTGAAGCTGGCAGGGGAAGAAACGAGTGAGCACTAGAAGTCTCTACTCATACAGGGAACTCCTCAACTATGTGGTCTCCCAAGGGGTTACCATTTCCCTATCTGCCCACCCATCAATAACTTGATGTCTTCATACATTTCCCAACTCACATCTAAGACTTGAGGAAAATCAAATGTAGTACACCACCCATAAGAGAAACTGAATTAGAATGAAGAAAACATTGATTTTTTTTATCGGTGACAAACAATGTTAAAAGTTGCATAAACAATCATTTTGGAGTGAGTGCTATTTTAGTAATATAAAATTATAAGTTACCATAATATATTTAAGAGACTTTCGAGAAAATGAGTTATTATGTAATCCCCACATTCTGTTTTGAAATATATTTTTATTGATTTCAGAGAGGAAAGGAGAGGGAGAGAGAGATAGAAACATCAATGATGAGAGAGAATCATTGATCGGCTGCCTCTGGCATGCCCCCACTGGGGATTGAACCCGCAACCCAGGCATGTGACCTTGACCAGAATCGAACTTGGGACCCTCAGTCCACAGGTCGACACTCTATCCACTGAGCCAAACTGGCTAGGGCTAATCCCCACATTCATATTGTTTAAGCTCAGGAAGAAAGAGAAAAAGTAAGAAATCAGACTGGCATTGTTTGTTTGGCATAAGAAACCCAGACTTCTTGTTCTTGTTATCTCTACAAGTCATACTAAAATCTAGAGTGCTTAGATGTAGACTTTTGAATAACAATCAATATATATAATTTAAAAAATGCTTTTAATGTGGAAATATTACTGTTTTTGTTTGCATATATTATACTGCTGGTGAAAAAACTAGATGGAGTAATTTACTAAAGATCACACAGCTAGTGGTGTGGAGCTGGGACTAAGATCCAAATATGTTCACACAATTTCTCAATAAAATAGCTACTTCATAGTATACAGAAATGTGAATGTTATCATCTATCCTGTGCAAAGCAATTTTAAAAGTATATATGCACACCATATACAGGTTTAATCTGATCACTATGGAAATATTAAATGTCTATTCCATATTTATCTTCAAATGTCATTCTACCCCAATCATATGCAATTTTTTATACTTTGGGAAGATAAAGGTAGCAAATGAAGTTAGTCCTATTTGTTATTTGGTGTAGTTTTATTTTCACCTTGTGTGCTTATAGATATACATATATATATATAGCAAATATCTTATGTATTTTGTACATCTTACTCTAAGACAAGAGATGGATAGATATATCTAAGATAATTTCTTACATGTAAAACTGTGCATAAATACCAACAACACATGATAATTTAAAAAATAACCTTAGATGAAGAAATAGATGGATTCTATCACAGCATCTATAACTGTATATCAGAGGGTCCTAGTATCTAATTTTCAGAGGCTGGATTTTAAACAAGTCCACTAATGAAATGTTAAAAGAGTAAACATGTGTCTAATATATTCTCACAAAAGAACATTAAATGTAATTTAGAAATATTTAATCCATTTCTAAGTAAGATCTTATTAATAATTGATATTTTGTTAATTAAATAGTTCATTGTAACAGCTCATCTAATTCTCAAGATATTAATACTAATATTACCTGATATATAAAATTTAGCATTTAATCTAACTTATGTTATTTCTTTATGTATTAAGAGATTTTTTCCGAGATCTTCTAGAGGACTTAGATTCATAAAATGCTACAAGTTTCAAATAACACTAATATTTTACAACTTGGTAAAATCATAAAGATACAATACTAAACAAAATTCATAGATGTAGAGACTAGAACCATAGTGAAAATGCAAGCAGTTGATCTATTTCTGTCAGAAATAGATCCAGGTATACTAGGGGGGGAAATCAGCATGTCAATTCAGAAGTTCAAAATATGCAGTCAAGAAAATTTTCAGTGTGATAAAGAAAATTGGGTTCACATATTTTCACTGTAAAAATCTTTGGATGTTGTAGAGCATAGTGCTGTAGAATTCTTTCTTCTTTTTACATTGATTCTTCCCAGATGCTTAGAAATGAACTCTCCTGTGCCTGACCTTCTATTCTAGTAATATCTCAAGTCATAGAATTGCCTTCTTTAAAGAAAGTATGCTCATACTTTGTGCATCTAACAGCAGAAAAGTGCTAATGTGACTGGGGATAAGTTAAATCCCTTAGTTCATCTGTGCAATAGGGAATGACTGTATCTCCCAACCTTGGCCTTGTATAAATCCTGATACATAAATAATGCCCAATAAATATTTGTTGAATGTTTAAATGGAAGAATGAAGAAGCAAACTAAATGATATCTACTTCCCTCCAACCCCAACTTTAATGATCTCTGATGCTGTGATTGCCTGGGAGAGACCACTGACGGCTGAAAGTAGCTCTTACCTATCCCCACACCTGCCCTTGTTTGTATCCTCTCTTGGGAGAAAGCATGTCCCAAGTTCTCTTCAGAAAAGCATCGCTAGCACAGTGCATTACACAGAATAAGCGTACAATAAAATTTGTTTATCCGAACTGAAATGGGAAAACGAGCTTCTGTGAAAAGCTGACAGTGCAATTACTTTACCTCGATCACACATTCCACATTGACCATATGCTCAGTCTCCACTAACATATGTTATGTTTGTTTGTTGTAATTTTGCTCTCTAACTATTGCACGATGGTGAGTTTTGCACAAAACCCACATGATCAGTATCTAAAACACTATAATTCTCTACTTCATATTTTTTAAATGAGTGCTCATTACTTCATTATAGAGCTGAATATCAATTAGGACATTATGTTACAATAAATAAATAAATAAATAAATAAATAAATAAATAAATAATAAATAAGGGAAAAGTAGTACATATGAAGAAATGCAGTTACAGACCAAAGCAATTGAATTTTAAAAGGATAAAATGAATTAAATGATAATCTCAGATAATGGAGGCTAAATGGGTAATAGATATTGTCATTTTGTCATTAATGTGTATAAAGCAGAAAATGGGGCAAAGTTTTATTAATTAGAAACAATGATTCTGAAACAAAATCCATTACTGTTTAAATGGACAGGGGCTGGCTCAGGCTGAAATGTTATCCGAGTCTAGAAAAATTTGAAGACACTTTTAAAAGATACACTTAAAAAAATACCCAATCTTTGCCTATGACATTAATAAGCATCCTCCTATTATGTCTGGCAAGTACACTGTGACCATTGGCTTGGAGTATTAGTTATATAACTCAAGGAAGCATTTTTCTGGCTGAATAATTCAATCCACCGATATCAAAACATAGGCAAAATCTACATATTTTCAGATACCTTCAATGAGGTGATAATTAGACAATATTTCCTAACCTTGATGTATATGCTTTCTGTATTATAAAATGGCTCAGAGGCCAATTTTCAGCAGAAAACGTTATAAGGTTGAGAGACAGGGACATAATCATCCAGGTAGGAAAAAACAAAACGATTGCTTTATATTTCAAGATTTATTTACAAAAGTGGTTTAAGAAATCAAATTAAGAAAAGAACCATCAGCAGCAGCAGCGGCATCATTGTCATTGTCATGATCATCATCCCATTGAAAGCAACTTGCTTGCTTAGCTTGCAAGAATTTTTTCTAGGTATCTTGGAAAACTTTGGAAAAGGTACATAGGTATTTTTTTAAATCTATATTTGTACAACTACAAAGAGACATTAATACTCAATAAAGCCAACTAGTGCTATTAATGACTGGCAAGAAGGAAAGTTTAAACAATTGATTAAGATTCACAGAAAGGATATATTCTCCTTCCAAACTCCCTCAAACAAATGCTGCTATGTTATTTTCTGCTTTTTTAAAGCAATTTTGTTGTCCAAACCTGTGCAGACAGAAAAAGGATGGGTTGACTTTCAGGAGCAGCTAGAATGCTCCTTTAGTTTTGCAATGACTTCAAGTATGTTTACAGAATATGCGACTCATTATGTAGAGAGATTGTCACAGAAAATTCAGTTAGCTGAGTAAAAAACAGCAGTCATTAGCTATGCAAATAGCAGAGAAACAAATTTAATATAATTTATTCAAACTTGATCACCACAAGAATAGTGTTAATTATTTTGACACCTTTATATCCATTATATAATGCCTAATTGGCCTAGTTTACAGGCTTGTTTTAATCCCTTTTATCTAATCCCCTAACCTTAACTCAAAAAATAAAAGCCTTAAAAATATAGTGTTAGTTGAGAATAGGGATTAGCAACCACTGTTTATAGATCAAGAACCCTAGGAAACTCTTTTAGGTTTTCTAAGGAGCATTAGAACTTGAGTTATATAAAAAAAATGAGAAATTGGTAGATATTGTTTTTAAAAGCACCCCCTTCCCATTCTACTATCAGTGTCCTATTTCTTTTCTGGGCCTTTGTTCTCTTATGTTTTTCTGCACATACTCCTACCCCTCATCTTTACATCCAGTTTCCTCATTCTTGCCTGCCTTGCAATTCAAAATGACAACTTTTGGTCATTCCCCACCCCATCTCCCCAGTGCAAAATACTTACTACCTAAGTTAACACCCTCCTAATGTGCCATAAAGTGATTTGAATATTTGAAAAATCAATCTATGATGAGGTAAAATGGAGGTAAACTCTCTATGAATATTTCACTTGTAGTTTTGTTACTGTTGCTAGCTGATTCAAATAAATTTCTAATGTAGTTAAGAGAATGAGGAATAATTGAATTACTCCTCACATCTCAGGTACTCTTTCCCTTCACCAGCGTGCATTCAGGAGGGTGCGGAAGCTGGCTAAGAGTGACTTGGGAGAGTGGACTCTGTGCAGCTCTTCCCAACTCCATTGAGTGATATGATGCTACTGTTTAAAATGGCCCATGGTACACCACGGAAATGAGCAAATGCTGCCTATTGGGATTGTTCTGTTCTTGGAAAGTTGGTTGGTAAGTCAGCACATCACTGTTTGAGTTAAACAACATGATAAATGTTCACATAATTGGAGGAATATTGTAGAATTAGTGAAGAACCAGACGTTATGGACCCGAAAGGGAACAGCTCCCTTACTCATTTACCAACAACAAATATATATTATTTCTAATGAAATTTCATTTTAAAAAAGAAAGATGCTACCGCCAAGAAATGTTTGAAAGCCACTATGTTTAGCATCTCTGAAACTGAGTCCCTGGGCTCTATTGTTTTGTTTCCTGTAACTGACATCTTTTAGGTGAGTGACTTAGGAAATTCCTTATATTTTTTACCTTGTTTCTAGGTGCTTGTTAGTATTTGTACAATTTATAAACATACTTTTATCACACTGCATTCATAAATCCATGTGCTTTTTTATTGATATGCAAACAGCCCACTATTGGGGAGGGAGAATATAATTCTAGATTTATAATCTTTATTTTCTAGGAATATTGTGAAGCATCACCAAAAGACAGTGGGTTGGAAAAAGAAAATACCATGAGGGGCATAATCGGAACTTAATATAAAACGGTCAATTCCGTTAAGTAAGAGGCTGTAACAAGTGGTGGCAGTGTGTCACAATGAAAACAGCAGAGCTCTTTGCAACCAGAAGTGTCTGGATATAAACACAAATGTCTTCACATAATAGCTGTGTGATCTTAAATTATTTAACCTTTCTGAGGTTGAATTTCCTCATTTTTAAAGTGGAAATAATACTTACTACACTAGACTTTTTCTAGAATTAGATAGGAAGATGTATTAAAAATGCCTAGTGATGTCATGAAACATAATAATGGGTTATTTTAAAATGTTTTAAAGGTTTTTAGCATAAATATATGCATATAAATATGTATATAATTATATGTGTACATTGTTAATGAAAAAAGAGATTCAGGCTGTGATACGAATCAAAAGGCATTTATTTGAACAAAAGCATTGCAGTCTGGGAGACACAGATTCAGGTAGTGAAGCAAACTACACTTTGAAGAGAACACGGAAAGGCAGGGTTTGTGAAGGCAAAAGCCACAAGGTGTAATTCTTTCATGCAATTGAAGGATTGCTGCTAGCTTAACAGGGATTGGTTAGTTGCACTTTGCAAACAAGGGAAGTGAAAACTACAAGGAAAGCAGTGAAGTGTATGTGTCCACACAGCACTTGTTGTTCCAGGATGTTTAGGACTCAGCCTGGAGCTGAGTGTAGCAGCGGGTTAGCAACTTAACAGCAGCTCTGAGAACTGAGACCGGAGATGTGCACAGGCTGCACTTCCCTAATGGCCTCCTGACTCTATTTTAAGTGGCTCCCTTAGCAATGCTTACTCCATTTTGTTTTTTCCATTATTAACATATATAACAGTATCACATTTGGATATGTCATGCTAAAGGATAATATCTTATTTAAAAGTCTTTTGAAGGGAAATCACTTGAAAATAGCAATCTGAAGCAAAAATACAAGAAAACCAACTATGGTGCAGAGATGAACATCACTAGAAAAGTATTTCATGGAATCATGGCATTTTATAATCAGAAGGATTCACGGAAATGGACTAATCCAGTCAGTCCATTTGATATATGAGAACCCAGGGGGGTAAGGAATTTACTCATGTAGATACAAATCTAGGTTAAGTGATTGGGCATGAGCATGTTACATAACCTCTCTAAACTTCAATTTTCTTTTAGTAAAGTGTAAATAATTTCCACAGCACGAGTTTATTTCTCAGATTAAATGAGAAAATACAAGTAGTCAAGTAGCAACTGGAGCCCTGAGATTCCGAAGACTGAGGTGCAATAAGAGACAAAGGCCATGAAATCTTTCCCCCACCTGTCTACTCACTTGTAACAAACCTGAGTGAGTTCATACATTATGGGACTTGTGCTTATTAATTTACTTCCAAAACATTAAACAGTGAAAGCATTCCTTCTTACAAAAGATGATGGGGTTGTGGTTCTAAATATAGCTCCTGTCTCTCTCTCTCTTTATTGTTTTTCTATGCTACAGAGGAAGGAACAAAAAAAGGGCCTGTCATTCCCAGTCTCAAAGGCTGCTGGAGCAAAGAAGAGAGAGATTCCAGCTGTGTAGGAGGAAATATAATGTGTGTCTGCATTTTCTGCCCCATTACATTTAGTAGTTCATGGTCATACCATAAATTTGTTTTGAGACATATTACACACACCACGGTGGAAAATGGAGTCCGCTCTTTGGTGTTCTGAGATAGGAAATGACTGTGACTAACCACAAAGTCCTGAATAAATACAGCTGCTTTCCACTATGCCTGTGAAGCACTGCTCCCAGGAGCTCAAACTGCTCTCTGCCTATCTCTGAGCTGCAGGCAGTGGAGTGAGAAGTGCAGATACACTGTGTCTTGAAGGTGGAGAGTTGACTACATACAGATAAGACTATATAGAAAGCAAAGATTTCAAAAGCATATCAGGTGCTTTCCCCTCCCTGTCTCAGAACCTTCAGAGTCGCTGAGATAGTGTATGAACATGGCTAGATCACAATTCCCTTCAGAAGACCAAGAACTTAAAGATCATCTTTAATCTCATGTATGTAAAATAGATGCAAGTGAATACATTCTAATCACCTATTCTTATTCAAATGATGATATCAATAATAGCGAACTTACTAAAACTGAAACTGTTTTGAAAGATGATTATTTAAAAAGTAAAAATAAAACAGAACAAAAATAACAGCAAACTTAAGTGCAGAATGAAAGCATAATTGTTCCCAACTCTCCCAATGCTGCTCCGTTTTCTGAAATAATTCCATTTCTAACTCTACCACAACTAATTTGTATTTAGTTACTTATTATTTCATATAGTAACCATTTAGTTGAATGTGTTATGCTATATCTATACAAATAGAATATATACATTTGCATATATTTAATTTTTCCTGTATACTCTGTTAATAGATTGAAATTTTGTTCACTGGCAATTTGGAATATTTATTTTAAGAAAACTAGGAGTCATAGAAATAACTTCCATATTTTGGGTATCAATTATTCAGCCTCCATAGTCATCAATTTAAAAAATATATATATATTCCAGAGAGGAAGGGAGAGGGAGATAGAGAGAGATAAAAACATCAATAATGAGAGAGAACCATTGATCAGCTGCCTACTGTACGCCCCCTACTTGGGATCAAGCCTACAACCCAGGCATGTGCCCTGACCAGAAATCCAACTGTGATCTCATGGTTCATAAGTCGATGTTCAACCACTGAGTCACACTGGCCAGGCATAAACACTCTCTAGCTGATAATCTGAGTAGACCATGTTTTGGGGAGTTAGCAGAGCAGAGCCCAAGTACAATGATAATAAACCTAAAATAAATGCCGGATCTTGAGATTCCACAGCCTTTGTGGTACTTTCTCATAGATGTCCTTAGGTAGTCACCTTGTCCTCTGATCCTTTCCTACTTTGCAATAATGAATAGTCTTTCTCATTTGGGGTACTTTAATGCTTTGCTATTTCTTTGACTCCTTTTATCAAACATACTTGACCTTGATTCTGTTCCTGCAGCATCTGGTTCTGTGATTGGCTACCTATTGACTGACTAAGTAAATGTAGGACAGTAATTGTTTAATGATGTATTTCCCAGAATTTTTGATTTCATGGATCAATTAAATGAAAACCTAAGAAATGGTGGCATACATAAAGAAGTGTCTATTTAATTGTATCAAATTATGACATAAAATAAAATAAGATCAAACCTAAATTACACTATTCCTATAGAATCACAACATAAGGGGAAATTAAATCAATGAAAAAAGAAATCATAACCTCACAGCAACTATCACTATTTAGTAATTTAAATTAAATGAAAATTCATTTGGGGAAAATATTATTTCCTATTTTACTCTGGCTTAAAATAGTACCACCACGTAGTGAGCATTTGTAGTTCAAGTCCTTTATACCAAATACGTCTTTTGGCACGGGAAGTGTAAGGGTGATATGTGGAGGCAGGAGGACTGTGAGCTCCCTTAAGGCAAGTTAGTAAGGTTAGCCCTGACAGGCAGAAATAACTGAGAGATCTCCTTGAACTTTCCCACTTAAGAACATCCAAAGGCAAAGAGAAAAAAAAGTGAATGAATATGCCCAGGGGGTCTAGGAGTCCAATCTGTGGCAAAAGACTCCCAACAATATTTCCCTGGGTATCTTACCCCTCTTCTATGTATGCCAAGGCTATGAGTGCCCCAGGTTGAGAAACACAGGAGATCATTCTAAGATTATTCAGGGTGGGACAACGTAGGTTTACAGTTGTTCGTATGGGATATAATACCATAGTTAATAAATAATAATACAAGAACAAACTTTTGCATACTCATAACTGTAAACCTACTTTTGCCCCACTCTGTTAATAATGAGTAGTGTGTATGTACTATACAGTCAAATTAACAAGTTTGTAAAACCTATAAAATGGTGATTCTCAAGTTTTATCATGCATAATAATCACTGGGGGTCTTGTGTAATCACTCCAGAGATTCTCATTCACTGGGTTTGGGGTAGAGACTGAGAATTGCATTTTCAATAAATTTCAGGTGATGCTGATGCTGTGGATCAGGGAGCCACACTTTGAGAACACTTTAATTTTATTAAACTTTTATTCTTATACAAACATAGAACCTTCTGTAGCCTTAGACATGAATTTGTGTAAGTATATTCATTTTAGTGGAGAAATTATCAATCAGTTAAGATTAGCAGGTGCCTTAGTTTTGGCTGCTATAATAATTTATCATAGACTGGGAAGCTAAAAGAACAAAAATGTATTTCTCACCCTCCTGGAAGTTGAGAAGTTCAAGACCAGGGTGATGGCAGTTCAGTGTCTGGTGAGGGTCTGCTTTGTTATTTGAGGAAGGCCATCTTCTCATTTATCCTCACGTGGGGGAGAGAGGGATCATCTCTCTTTTCTGTCTTATTATCGGTTACTAATCCATTCATGAGGGTTTCACCCAGTGGCCTACTTATTCCCAAAGTCCCCATCTCTGAATACATCACTTTGGGGATTAGGGCTTCAACATAGGAACTTGGGGAAGACAAAACCACAGTTCATAGTAACAGGGAATAAAATCAATGTCTTCGAAAAAATGTCTTAATAATGTTCTGTCTTCTTTCAAACAATCTCTGTATTTCCAGATTGTTTCTGATATAGTTTACCCATGCAAGGTATTTTTGTTTGTTTGTTTGTTTTAGTTCATTTTCTATCTTCATGAAATCTTCCTTATACTTACGAATAGGTGTTACATGCATGATTAGAATCCCTATTGCAGAAACTGTTAATATGTTAACAAATCAACTGACTAGGGTGGATTTAACACATGTAAAAGTCAATTAAATTCATGTAAAATTTTAGACACATCATCATTTCCCAATCAGGCCCTGGCACTTTGGGGAAGTTAGGCATTTGCCTGTATTGTGTGCAACTAGTTTGTTGGCTAATTAAGTAGTAATAATCAAAACACTTATGGTTTTTAAGAATTAATCACTAGCTGGGAGGACTGACTTACTTGTTCAAAAAGCTATTAACTACCCCAGTCACTGTTAGAAAATATAACCATAACTTGTAAAAGCAAATAATTACATCAAATAAGGGTATATTTTTTGAGGGGATAATGTTTTATTATGTTTAACAAAGTGTTTAGAATAATAATATAAGACCAGAAGTCAGTACAATAGCTCAATCCATTTCTTAGTATTAACTTCTGTTTATAATTAAGCAAGAGTAACCTGCAGGTTAGGCTCCTCTTAGTTGTTAACGACCAGCTGGAGAAGCTGAGGGCTGTTCTTGCAATTATAATCTGTGAAGACTAAAAAACATTAAGATAAAGTGTCTATTTTATTAACAGGCTACTCATTTCCACACTTGAATACATATCAATGGGGTCTCAAGTTCAGTCTCCCTCACTGACCTCTTTCAACCACCCATAGGGAAGTAGCGTCTAACTGCACCTTCCCTGGCCTTTGCTTTCATTTTTAAGAAGCTGGGGGAGGGGGATGGTTCTTGAAATAATGGCATAAGACTACACGCTTTCAAACCCACTTTGAAAGAAAACACGTCCAGAGTAAAACAAGAGGCATTCCTGGCTATAAAAAAGAACACTCCTCTCTATTTATAGCGGTGGCAGTCAGTTATGATGCTGAGTAATACCCAGAAGTCTAGGTATTAGTGAAATGGCTTAGGCTATGACCTTGAATAGATCAAAATTAGTTCACAATTATTAAATACTCATGGGAAGCATGCCATTTTCAGATCTAAGAAATATTTCTCAAGTCTCAGCTTTGGAGTGATGTAGTGTGCAATTCTCTCTGATTTGACCATTGAAGAAGGGAGAATAGTGATGCTTAGGCATACTTGACAGATTTAGAGAAGTGAGGGTTTGAAGTGAGCATAAAAGGATTTTGGAGAAATTGTATAAGAAAGGTGCATAAAATAATGCAAAGAAGCAAACACAAAAGAAGCAAGTGTATAAATGCACACAGCTATTGTGGAGGGAAAAAACAACAACAACTAATCTTTCTGGAAAATAAAACAAAACTCTGAAATTGAGGGACAGGGCAAGTCAGAACCAATTAGAAATAATCAACTGATTTGGTTTAATATTGGAGGACTGAGCTACCTCTTTTTCCTGTTGACTTTCATTACATACTAATATGCCATGCTAACTCTCTCTGCAAGTGGTCTCCAGTAGAGACAAATTGGATAATTTGTGTCCAGCATTTTACCAGCAAGTCTCTAGGTGACTTGGAACTTGTTTAAGCTTGCTTGTCATTAGCTTCTCTGTCCATTAAAGGAAAAGGACTAGGTAATTTCCAAGGTTCCATCTTGCCCTAACAGTCCTTGTTTCAATAACCCCCTTTAACATGGACCGACCTCACAGCATATAGTGATAACTGAGAGGTTGAAGGACAGCGGCACAGCAGGTGCAAAATGTGACTCCAATTGAAAGGTCATTGGTGAAAAGTGCTGGTTACAGGGCTATGGAAACTTTAACTCCCTAGGTAGGTCAGCATTATCATTGTCATTAGGACTGAATGTAAAAGTTGACCATGACCTTCATGCATTTCCCAACACCATCTCTACTTTCAGTCAGTTCAGACCGTCAGCGGTTCTCAACCTGTGGGTCGCGACCATTGGAAAACACATATAGCATATCAGATATTTGCATTACGATTCATAACAGTAGCAAAATTACAGTTATGAAGTAGCAACAAAAATACTTTTATGGTTGGGGGTCACCACAACATGAGGAACTGTATTAAAGGGTCGCGGCATTAGGAAGGTTGAGAACCACTGGTTCAGAGTCTTATTGTCCTAACCATCCAAAGCCACCTACTGTTGCATTCTATTGTTAATGTAACTAACCTTTCTGACCTCAGAGGCAAAGGAACACCCTAGTATATGTACCATTTCTTTAAGGCATTGCTATCTGCTTGGTAAGATCTGCCTGGTAAGAACTACAGAATCTCAGAAACAATCTCTGTTGACTTTATTTCCATATTGCCTCTCAGAGAAAACATATGCCCATTTTTACAACTTTGAAAGACAATGTCTTAACTTTAAGAAATAACAGTGGTGCTAATGATGGGAATTTCCGTTAGCATTATGGAGTAGTGCAGAGTTGGTTTGCATAGTGAATCAGGCAGTATGCCTGTGTTGTCCTTCAACTAATAAACTTTAAGAGACCAATGGCTCTGTCTATATTCCATGCCAGCCTTAATTCCTTGTACATGAGATTTGAATTATCTAAGAAAAACAAAGTGGTTAAAATGTGGGTTCTGGAATAAGACTCTCTGGGTTTTATATCTCATCTTTACCTATGAAGAGCTGTGTGACTTTGAACTACAGATGGCTATAATATCTCACTTGTACAATCTCTCATTGTTTCCCCATCAATAAATGGGGATAGTAATAGTTTCCAGCTCTTATGATTAGGGGGAAAATTAACTATATAATATCTATAATATATGTAACATTATTTATCTGTGTCTATCATTTAAGTACAGTAGTATAATTATAAGTACTATAAATCTGATAAAAATTTATGGGGTTATTAATTCAGTCAAACAAGTATAAATCTTGATACATTTTCAGTTAAAATAAAATATCATGGAGGAAGCATTTTCCTATGAAGTACATGACATCATATGATTGTTTCTTTTGGTGGATAAGGAACTGATAGAGCATCATCATGATTAACCATGAGTAGTTTTTAATGGAAGCATACTGGTGAACATTTTAAAAATAAAGATCAATAAGTTAATTTCTCATTTCTGATAAACTGGTATATTGCCTATTTAAAATATGCCTAATCCAAATTAATGAAATCAGGAAGCGAAATTCCCTTTAAAGTTTATTTTGAACTAACTTTTGAGTGAGAAGCACAATTAAATTCTAAGTTGCATGTGTCAGTGGGATGAGGAATAAAGAGATTTCTTACTAGAAAATAAGAAAAATACTCCCCAAGCATGAAAAGATCTGCCTGGGAAAACTCCACCATTTCAATCCAAGTGTAAATACTAAGGAATATTTCCAAAACAAAACAACAACACAGATCTACATGACAAGCTATTGAAATCTAAAGCACATGTAACGACTATCTAATGACTCTTCGATATGTAGAAACTTCTGAAACATGTCATTGACAAATGCACACACTCTCATTTCAAGGCTTCTTATACCCTGAGACATTTAATTTGGCATTTATTGAATTACTTACGACAAGCTTCACTAATACACTAGGCCCTAGTGACTAGGGTAAGCATCTCAAGGAAATATAAAAAAGTGATATTGTTCCAAATCCTTCTCTCTCCCACTCTTTCCCGCCTGGTAGGTTATTATCTTCTTTTGATTTTTGTGGATAGAATAACCAGCGATGCAAATAATTTCTGAAAATGTGCCAATTGAGGCCCCACAGAAGTTTAACAAATTAGCTTCTTTTGATTCGATGGAAATTATCATGGAAGAGAAAAATAGGGCATGTTTTCACTCAAAGCGTAGAATTCCTATTTAATCTTCTTGCCCCTGTGGACTGAACTTGAAGTAGGGGAAATATGAAGAACTATGTTTTTTCAATTCTCTGGTTCCCATAGGCCACAGGTTTAATGTCAGACTTGCTTGCCAATTCATTGAACTCACACTCTTATCCAAAAAGACTGCTCTCAGACTCTTGTACTTCAACCATTTACTTTATATTTAGTAACTTGGGGGGGGAAGAGTGAGTGAGAATAAAGCTATAAAATTAAGGGCAGGATAGAAAGTACCGCAGCTCCTGAGGGAAAGAAAATGAACAGTCTATTCATCAAATCTGACAATATGTATAAGTCTTAAGAGAAGATAAAAATGTGAAATCACTTCAGGAGCTTTAAGGGACATAGACCATTCTCCCTGAACTTACCCAATAACTTCAGCAATTAAATGCAATTGCTTTCTCCTGCTTGGTTCAGAAGTGGTTGCAGACAAAATCCACAAGTTTTTTTGAATGAAAATGCTTATGCAGGCTCTGTCTTAAAATAAAAATGGTGACTTGTGCAACTTTGCTTAATACTATAGCTCATTAAACTTAGCTTGTCTCGCTTTCCCTCAGAGTCTAGCCAGGCTTTAGAGGATGAAGGCGTGTATCCCCAAATCCTTGAGGTCAGTTCTCTCCCTCAGCCAAATGTTAGTGGGCTTCTGTTTGCTGTTTATGTGTGTGTGTGTGGGAAGCACATGTCATTCTTTTTCTATCAAGTGACTTTGCTTGGAAGCTTTATTATTTCTATAGCTCATGTCTAGTGGAATTTCTGTTCATTATTTTCCCTTAAGTAAAGTCCAACTCAAAATAATAAAAATTGGTCTGTTTTCTCCTTTTGGGTAGGGCCTGTGCTAAGAGGTAAATAATTTATCAAACTATATTCAAGGGGGTTATTTTCTTTTTTATACTCTAAGTTTCAAACTGGGATAGGTTGAAGAAGAGGATCAGACATAGCATATGTACAAGGCTATAAAGCTTCCTGTTGTCTTAGTGGTTGCTGTGGGGCTTAAAAAAATAGTGAGAGGAATAATGACCCATCAGAGAGAGAGAGAGAGAGACAGCGAGTGAGCTCAAACTAGCAGGAGCGATGGAAAAGATATTCACACAGAGCCAAAGGATTTTCTGTGCTATGATTGAAGCCCCTGGTAAGCATCGAAGCCAGTCTTTGCTAAGGCATTTTCTTTGTCCTATTGTGCATTCGTTTTGATTTGCTTCTCCCCGTCTTCTGAAAGAGAGACTCATCTCTCATCTCTGTTTGAAGACTCTTGAAGAGAAATGGAAAGACGGCCATTGTTCTTCCTTGGAAGATTAGTTTTAAATGAAGTCCTCTAGAAAGCTCGTTCCTGCTTTCTGCTCAGTCTTCTGAGCTAACCACTTCAGAGGGCCTGCAGTGCTGAGAACATGAGCTGTACTGTAAGACTAGCCTTGAAAACGCACCCGCCCACATTGAGAGGTAGCACCTGTGACAGAACCACTAGAGGGATTTTACAGAAACTGAAATACAGTGGGGCCTTGACTTACGAGTGTCCCAACTAAAGAGTTTTTTGAAATACCAGCTGTCTCTCGGCGGATTTTTTGCATTGAGTTGACAGAGTAATTTGAGTTAACGAGCTCCTTAACGAGCTCTGTCTCGGAACGAATTAAACTCGTAAGTCAAGGCCCCACTGTACTCAGAAGACAGTCCTTTCTAGTGTACCAATAGACACACATATAACCAATTTCACCAAAGTTTGTTGATTATCCTGGGCTTTATTTTTTTTCTCTTATCTTTGCTCCCAAGATAACCTGACCAAGGTTAATCTGCCTAAAAAAATCTATGCTTTTCCCATATTTCCTTTTTATTTCTTGACGTTCCTTTCTATTCTTATTTGCTTAGCTTTGGTGATACATCACTCTGGCTAATTATCCATGCTTTAATTTTGTACTTATTTACTTAGGGGAAGCATCCTAAGTAACTAAGGGAGTGGTACAGAAATGGAGAGGGAGAAAAAGGAATAGGGTGATTCTTTTCACGTGCTCCTTTACAATAGCGATCTGGTTCCCTGAAACTTCAATGATGACAGTGCTTCTCACACCTGAACATTCATTGACTTCACCTGGAGGGCTTGTTACAAAAACACGGGATGCTGGGACTCACCCTCAGAGTTTCCAGTCCTGTCAGTTAGGCTTAGGGTCCAAGAATTTGCTTTTGTTACAAGTTGCTAGGAGGTGCTGGTGGTGGTGATCTGAAAACCACTTTGATAGCCCCTGAAGTCAGGGGGTAAAGAATCACCAAGTGCAGAATTCCACCTGAAGAAGATTCCCCCCCTCCCCCCAGTGGCTTCTGCTCCCTTCAGAAGTGAACAGCATGAATGGTGCTTGAAACTTTTTCATGTGAGTAGAGTTTCTTTCTGGGAAAAATGGCAACTCTGCCAAAAAGCCTGAGTTTATCCACCATGTAGCTTCTAAATAGTTCCAAGGATATGTTTTTTGAGGTTTTTTTTTAGCTAACTTTTGTCCAGATATCACTTAGAATTTTACCTGGTCTTCATTTTAATTAAAATATTTTTTAGTTTTATTGAGATGTAATTCACATGCATCACTATATAAATTTAAGATGTACAGCAAGATGGTTCGATTTACATAGATTGTGAAATAATTACCACAGTAGGTTTAGTGAATATTCATTATCTGATACAGATACAATTTTCAAAAAAGAAACAAAATAACCTCCTGTGATGAGAACTCAGGTTCTACTTTCTTAAACAACATTCCTATATATCATATAACATTGTTAACTGTAGTCATTACGTTGTACATTATACCCCTAGTCGATATTTACCTTCCAACTGCAAGTTTGTACCTTTTAACCACCTTCATCCAACCCCCCCTTCCCCCAACCCTTATCTCTGGTAAACACAAATTTTATCTGAGTTTGGTGTTTCTGTTGTTGTTATTGTTTTTGGTGGCAAATATAAGTTAGATCATACAGTATTTGTTTTTCTGTCTGATTTATTTATTTTAGCATAATGGTTTCAAGGCCACTATGTTGGAAATGGTAGGATTTCCTTGGGTTTTTGTTGTTTTGTTTTTGTTTTCATGGCTGAATAGTGTTCCATTGTCTATGTATCTGGTGTCTATTTGTATTGCTCCCCTGGTTCCCTGCAGGTTCCAAGTGCTTTGGAAGCCAATGTTGAGCAAGCTGGCCCCAGTTAAACTTGTATGCATTCAACAGAGAATAGTTGAGACAGTATCTATAAAAATTTAAACTAGCCATTTGTAAGTGAAACCCTGTTTGATTAAACTAATGGTAATTAATAAGTGAAAAGAAGATAAAATAATTCATAAGATTATAATCTTGCATTTAAGTCTACTGTGATTTTAAACGTGGGTGATTTACTTTAAAAATGTTTAAATGTATTTCTTGTTCTTAATCAGGCTGTTTACTAATTACTAGACATGAGTTTCCAGTCTCAACTTCCAGAGGCTATACTAAATTTATTTTTTCCACCTGTGGGGAGAAAGAAAACCACACTTACCTATGAAGTCTTCCCCAGTTTCTGGTATAAGGTAGGAGCCTCAGCCTTATCCTCTCAGGTGGTACTCACATCCCTTGTTACTGAAGAGCTTTCCAAGAGAACCCATTTTATCATTTAACAGGATTAGGATAGCTTGCCTCCAGCTTCAGTAGAGTTAGTTATCCCCGAGCACCAACTTCTTAAAATAATATTACTGATAAAACATAAACGGTACTTAAAAGCAGAAGAAATAGAAAACAGATCTGATATAGTAACAATTTTCTGTTTTCTAGTTACGCTCTTGACCTTGTTAAGTTTTAGTGATAAATATGTGCACTATTATGTATGCTGTGTGTTTTTGTCCCCACTTAAGCTGATTATATAACAATTCCAATGTTTATACGTAGTTATAACCATTTGGGTTAAAGTAATTGTATTAGTCTGCTCAAACTGCCATAACAAAATAACACAGACGATGCGGCTTACAAACAGAAACATATGTTCTCACAATTTTGGAGGTTGGAGGTTCATAATCAAGGTGCCAGCAAGGTGGGTATTTCTGGTGAGGCCTGTTTCCTGGCTTGTAAAGATTGCCATCTTATGTCTTCACAACTGCCTTCTTGCTGTCTTCTCACAGGGCTTTTCCTCTGGGCACATGAAAAATGTGGAGTCTGATATCTCCTCTCCTTTCCTTATAAGGGCACCAGTTCTATTGCATTAGGACCCAACTCGTATGATATCTTGTAACCTTAACTACCACCTTAAAGGTCATTATCTCTAAATACAGCCACATTGGGAGCTAGGGCTTCAATATATGAATTTTGTGGAAGACACAATTTAGCCCCTAACACAAATTTAAGAACTTTTCTCTTATTTTATTATTTTTAAAATACTCACCCAAGGAAGATATTTTTCCATTGATTTTTAGAGAGAGTGGAAGAGAGAGGGAAATACAGAGAGAAACACGGATGTGAGAGAAACATTGATTGTTTGCCTCCTGAACGGTGCCCTGACCAGGGAGGGACCAGGAAGGGGACGAGCCTGAAACTGAGGTACATGCCCTTGACCAGAATCAAACCCAGGACCCTTCGGTCCACAGGCCAACACTCTATCCACTGAGCCAAATAAATATGTGCTAATGATAGAATATTTTTAAAGTTCTGAAGAAAAACTTAAAAATTCTGAAAAGGTATACAGAAACAAATTAAAATAATCATTGTGGATATAATATTATGTGTTCCACCAGGATTTTTCAGTATATTTACTTTTTTCTAATTGAAATTATTTTGCCTAAATATAGGTAGTCTATCCTATAGTTTTACAGTGATATGCTATCTATCCTTAGTATTACACATTTAGATTTTTAAAGCATTTTCTATTGCACATGATGCTGTAATGAACATCTTTTGTATCACTGATTAATTTTTAGATTATAAGAAGTGAAATGACTTGGTTGAAATTATGAAAACACAACTTTCTTACACTAACAATGTATAAAAATGTACTGTAATCCTGCCTTCTGTAGTAGTTTCTTAAAAACAAACAATGAAACAAATAACAACAAAACACTATAGTTATTATTGTTACATTAATTTACTGTGATAGAGGTAGTCAGTCATTTTCTGTTTTGTTTGGGTCTTTGTGTTTGTTTTCATTAACTCTTCCTGATTTTCTTCCAAAGTTTATACCCTGTTTAGGACATTTTCTAGTAGTCTGAGTGCTTCTTTTTATTGAATCTCTTTTTACTAATTTTAAAATATTGTTCCCTATAAATGTCCTATTAACTCTAAAGAATAGTACTTAAAGGGAAAAATAATATTCAGGGCAAATATTATCCTACTCATCTTCAACCCTCAGTGTATATGTTGAACACGGGCAAACAAACACACCTGATAGACTTCTCATCAAGACTTGTTTGGAACGACTATCATGCTTAATTTATATAAATTGAAATTAAATCCTGGATAAATGCTTTGGGAAATTGGATTTAATTCCTGTTGAATTCAACATATTTTGAATTGCATGATGCTGGTTAAATCATTTCATTTGAACTCATTAAAGTCAAGGATCCTTGTATTGGGGAGAGGTGAGTGGTTGGGTTGTTAGGAAAAGGGACCATAATCAAATAACCACAGTTTGATAATTCAGTTAAACTGTTTTCAAATATCCACATAATAATTCAAACACTTGACCTTTATGGAGACATTAATAACTCTGAAGCTTCTGGCAAAAGGGATACAGAAGGTAGAAAGGGGACCATCATCAATTAACAGGAATTTGAGAGGTATATATTTTGTTGACTAACAGCTATAACAGTTATTTATATGGAAAAAATCGTTATGTATTAAATTTTAAGTATCAAACAATTCTACCTTTTAGTATATTTACTTTCTTTTTTTCTATGCATATTTATTTATATATATATATGTAGTCTAATTTAATATAGTTATGTTATATTTACATTGTTACTTAATTTAGCCTGTGTGATTCCCCACATTATTAAATAATTAATGAGCCAATAAATATGTAAAGTTGAAATCAACACTGTGTATTCCACTCTATGGATTCTACTCTAAGGGTACAATAGGAATTAATTAGTCAGTTACCTAAGTCTAGTCATTTATATTTGTTCAAATTTTCGTCTAATTAGTGCTGCAGTGGATAATCTTGTTCAACAGCTTTTTGCAAATGCCTTTACATTACTTCATTTATTTTTCTTCATGATTCAGGGCTTTTAATTTTTAAAATTTCTTTTTAGTTAAGTATAGTTGGTATACAATATTCTATTAATTTCAGGTGTATAATATATTGATTCAATATTTATGTACTTTACACTACGAGCACCACACTAAGTCTAGTAATCATCTGTTGTTGTTCAAACTTACAAAAATACTAGAGACCCAGTGCATGAAAATTCATGCACTGGAGTGGGGGGGTCCCTCAGCCCGGCCTGCCCCCTCTCACAGTCCAGGAGCCCTCAAGGGCAGGAGGCATTCAGGTGAAGGTGACGCCCCCATCACATCTCTGCTGCTGCCGCCACTGTCGGCAGCACAAGTCTCGGCTGGCCCTGGTTACCTGATCCTTGGGCGGCCCTGGGTGGATGGGCCACCACCATTCGAGGCTTGCCTGCACCTCAGGCCAGCCCTGGGCAGCTTGGGGGTTGAGAGGACTGGGTGCTGCCATCTTTGAGGGCAGGAAAGTCAATTACCATATTCCCTCCTTATTGGCTGTGGGTGCTGCCATATTTGTGACAGTGTGAGGGTCAATTAGCATATTTCCTCTTTATTATATAGGATTATTGGCTATATTCTTCTTTACCTTTTTTACCCATCCCTCACCCACCACCCCTCTGCAATTTTAAAATTTATCATTATTGTTGAAAGAATACAGATGCAACCCTTTTTCTCTCCATTGACCCCTTCTAGCCCATCCCCTAAGCCCTGTCCCAGGACTTGAGTACTCTATTGTCTGTGTACATGGATTATGCATATATGCATATAAGTAGCTCCATATTTTTTGAGAAATCCTGGTAAACAACGTTAACAGGGAAACTGTTGAATAGTAAGTGAAGGAAGTTATATTCTGAAGACAATTCACTCACACATTTCAATAAATTGATTGCCACTGGTAGTCTAAAAGGAGTTCTAAACAGTCTTATCCTAAATATGATACTGTGTATTGGTAAATAGATATTTTGAGAGATATATAGACATCTCCTAATCATCCAGATATCAATCCATTCCTTGAAATATTAATTTCTTTAATTATACCTTGCTGAATAAAAGAATCCATGCATTTCCAAATCTGTAACATTTATTAAATTGCTTAAAGAAGTAACTTGCTCACCTGGAAAGATAATAGTGCCTTGTTAAATCTCAATTATCCATGCTAGTGGAAAGTAATCTGTCTGGGGATTTTATCCACTGCTGTAGAAATCTTAGAGGTCAAAAATGAAAGAGCCTGGGGAGAGTTTCCAGAAAATGAAATTCTCAGGAAGACTCTAGGGATTTGGGTTATGAATTCACTTTCTTATTTTGCACTCATGGATAAGAATGAGAAGTGAAGAAATTCTGTGTAAATTTTCTGATGACCAACAGGTAACTATGGTTGTAATAATTCAGAGCACACTAGGAGGGCTACTAATAGACAGCTGTATACTGGCATGGAGAAGTTTAAAATCAAAGTGATTTTTACTTTCATTTGGGAAATTATCAGCAAAAGTTCCTACTATGTGCATGCACAGTCCAAGGTACTAGGGTTATAAGGTGAATGAGATGGACAAGGTACCTGATTCCATTGTGCTGAAATTCTATGTTGAGGATGAAAAAAAATAATTTTGATTTAAAACATTGAGATATCCAAATTCCTTTATTTTTGTGAAGAAAATAAAAGGGTGATTTTATACAGAGTGATTGCAGCTAAGAGACAACCTTAGTCAGTGGGTCAGGGTAAGCACCATTTGTGTAAAGTCTATTGAGTTGAGATTTTCATGAGAAGTTGTTTGGAGGGTTTTCACTGAGAAAGTGAGTTGATGCTGTTTTCATAAAAATGTTACCCTGACTTTTGTGGGGGAATGGTTGGGTAGGGCGAGAGTAAAAAATAGGAGAGCAAGTTACCAAGCTATTACAGTAGTTCAAAGAAAAGCTAATGTGAGAAGAAATCAGATGAACTTCTGGACCTAATAAGCCATTTGATTCACACGTGCCCTTGGGATGTGGACAAGATGGCATTCAGATAACATCTTGTAGGCACACCTGGGTGCAGATGGGAGAATGAGGCAGGTTATGAGGTCTGTGGAGAACACAGATTAAACAGGACAAACACAAACAACACAAAAAAATGAAGAAAACTGTATTGTCTTGGGGCATGATTTGGAACCTTGTCTGAACATTGGAATCCTCTGTCATATTTTAAAAAGCGCTGCCTAACTCCTACCACCATCATCAGACCACTGCACACACAGCCTACGATTCTGACATATTTGGTATGGAGTGTGGTCAGACTTTTTAAAAGGCTACCTAGTTCATGCTAATTCACAGTTCCCTCTGAGAAACATTGGTCTGGGCAGAACCCAGAATGGTCAGTGACACAGTGAGAAGGGGAGGAAGGAAAACAAGCTGTAGGTGAACTGGGTAGTGATACACAAAAAGCATCATAAATTCTTAAACACAGGACAGCCTTCAGATGTCCGATACTTAGCAGGAAAGGTGCTTCCTTACCACAGTAGGCCTCCAGACTCAAGCAAATGTTTGTTTTTTACAAAAGATTTCTCTACTTTAGGGGCTTTTATATGTATGCAAATAACACTTTAAATTCTCTTCTGCCCTTTTAAATTTCACCATGCACTTAAAAATGCATTTGTAACTACAGCACAAAAATTAAACTTCTTACATAAAGACATTTATGGATGCCATTATACATCAAATTAGTATTGATTTGTAAATACTTAGGTCAAGGCTGGTACTAACATAAAAACAAATTATATTCCTCTATTACATATGAAATACCAGCTCATTTTATTTTCACTGAGCTTAATGTATATTGAGGAAAAGTCATAATCTGTAATTTATTTTTTTTTAAATTATGAAGCCCATTTTAATCAGTTATAAAGATTACTGTTTATTGTGTAATTTGGAAATGTTGGAAGAAAGATGGCTGTGTCTTAAATATAAAAGTTAATTTAAAACAATTTAAATCACATGCAAGAAATTGCTCTTTAAGCAAAAGTGTCTGTAATGCTTGATATTAAAATATTGCATCCCCAATGTTCAAGGCTATTTAATTACTCGGCTTAGATTTTTGCTAGCAAATATTTAAGTTTCTTTTCTCTCCTTAAATTATTATATTTGTTTTGGAGATGAACTTTGAATAAATAGGTGTTTGTTTTTTTTCTGGATAATCTGTTCAGGAGTAATTGATGAAAAAACTGGAGTAGGGTGGGATCAGACAGGGAACCCTTCATTTGAAATAAATTTCAGGTCATTAGTGTTTGAAGCAACCTTTCAATTAGCACATCGATCACTCATAAGCTCTAGTTCTTACAAATATTTTATATAACTTTCACACTTGTTAAACTTTGGTGTTTTTTTTTCTGGATAATCTGTTCAGGAGTAATTGATGAAAAAACTGGAGTAGGGTGGGATCAGACAGGGAACCCTTCATTTGAAATAAATTTCAGGTCATTAGTGTTTGAAGCAACCTTTCAATTAGCACATCGATCACTCATAAGCTCTAGTTCTTACAAATATTTTATATAACTTTCACACTTGTTAAACTTTTCATGCATAGTACATTTATTTTGCTATTTATTGTATTAGACTCCATTGATTAAAAAAGATCTTAATTGGTAAATTTGCAGCAAAGAAAATGAGTATATAGCATTTATTTATTTTTTAATCTTCACCTCGGATATGTTTTTTTTTTTTTCATTGATTTTAGAGAGAGAGGAAGGGAAGGTGATGGGGGGGGAAAGATATTGATGTGAGAGACATTGATGTGAGAGAAACATTAATTGATTGTTCCTGCATATGTCCCAACCTGGAATCAAACCTGCAATCCAGGTATGTGCCCTGACTGGGAATAGAGCCTGCAGTCTTTAGGTGTATGGGTTGACATTCCAATGGCATATTTATTTCTTAAAGTTATTTTTAATGTTTTCCAGTAGTATTTCCTACAGATAACTTTTTAAAACTGAAATGTTAAAGTGTTAAAAATTGAAAGAATAACTATAAGATAGAGCCACCAATTTCCTCTATTAATATAAATTATAGAGTAAGAAACTCAAAGACAAGTGTATTGAATTGAATTTATTTTCTGACGTTTTATTTGTTAACTCTTTCCTACAACATATTTTCTATCTCGTTAAAAACAAATGCAAAAGTTAAAGAATCTCTCCCTTATAGCAAGAAAGAATACAAAGTAAAATATCCTTGCAATACATCTACTTAAAAGTTTAAATATTTTAGTAACTGGTGAATAATCTTAATATTAATGATTAAACTAAAATATAATTATTGAAGAAAGTAGTATATTGTATAAAATTTATCTCATGGAATTCATCTAAAAATTTTAAGTATCACCTAATTGACATTCTGGTTCAAATAGTGATAAAATTCTCAGGATTTTAGGCATTACCATCATTAATGTCCCCTTCAATTCTCAATACATAAAACCATGCCTCAGTTAAAGTCAATCTTTTCTCTGATGTATATATTAGCTAAAGTGCCCTACTTAACATTTCATCTGCCAGGGATCTGACTCAATTCCATTCTCCATAATATTGTCTCATCCCTGATCTTCCCACCTCACTCGTCTAAATAAAGTTGTCCTATTTATTTATTTAGTTTTAAATATATTTTTATTGATTTCAGAGAGGAAGGGAGAGATAGAAACATCAATAATGAGAGAGAATCATTGATTAGCTGCCTCATGCAACTCCCTGTTCCTCCCCCACAATGGGGATTGAGCACCCAACCTGGGCATGTGCCCTGAGTGGGAATGGAACCATGACCTCCTGGTTCAGAGGTCAAAAGATCAACCACTGAGCCATGCTGGTCGGGCAAAGTTGCCCTGTTTAGTCACTGATGGATTATGTGCCTAATAAATAAAGATCCTCATTTTGCTGAATGTTCTCATTTAATTTTAGGTTTGATAGAAGTATTCCTATATATTTATATTCAGATATGGTAACTATAAATAAACATAGCTTTTTACCCACTATATACTCATAAACAGTGTCATTTCTTTCTTGTGTCAATACAGTTCTTCAACATGTTGGGTAACACTCTGGATTTGTGTTGTTTTTATCTCTGGAGTTAATTTTTTAAACTAATTATGTCAATGAAGTAAATCAATCTAAGACAATAGGATTCCCTTTATAAATTATAACATATATTACAAAGGCTGGTTAAAAGTTTGAAAAACTTAGTTTCTCATATCAAGCATGAATTGAAATCAAGGTTTTCATATTCATTTCAATGATTTCCCAACTGTATAGGAGGGAAGAAAAAAATTATTTTCTTTGAAACATTTGGAAAGCTTATTATAAAGGGCCAACTTTCATTTATAATAATAAAAGCATAATATGCTAATTAGACTGGACAGCCCAACGACCTGATGTGATGTCATTCCGGTCGTCCTGCTGGACAAAGCCATGGCGGCAGGAGCTGAGGCAGGGGCGGTTAGGGGTGATCAGGCAGGCAGGTGAGTGGTTAGGGGCAATCGGGCGGGCAGGCAGGCAGAGTGGTTAGAGGTGATCAGACAGGCAGGCAGCCCAGCGGTTAGGAGCCAGTGGTCCCAGATTTCGAGAGTGATGTCCGAAGGCCGGTTTAGGCCTAATCCTGCAGGGATCCCTGCGGGATCAGGCCTAAACTGGCAGTCAGACATTCCCTGAGGGGTCCTGGATTGTGAGAGGGTGCAGGTCGGGCTGAAGGACTCCTCCCCCCATGCACAAATTTCGTGCACCGGGCCTCTAGTATAAAATTAGTTCTTTTATAAACTTGTTTTATAAAAATACTAGAGTCCTGGTGCACGGATTTGTGCACTGGTGGGGTCCTTTGGCCTGGCCGGCGGGGATTGGGCCAAAACTGGCTCTCCAACATCTCCTGAGGGGTCCTGGATTACGAGAGGGCAGTTCTTGGGTGACACACCCTGGAATCGGGCTCCCTCCTCTCTGGTTCTAGTGTGTCACCCAAGAACCGCTGCTGCAAATTGACCGTAGCTTGGCAGCTTCTGCGTTGAGCATCTGCCCTCTCATGGTCAGTGCGTGTTATAGCTACTGGCCAGTTGGCCGGTCACTTAGGCTTTTATATATATAGGTTTCCATCCCACTCTCAGGTTGATTACAGATTTAGACAATGAAATTAAGTCTATAGATTTTAGTGTAAGGGTGTGATCATTCATCTCTGTGTTAGAATTCTTTCTTTTAAAAAGAATACAGCAGGCCCTTAGCAGTTCTAAATTTTCTGGGAGATAATTAATTGTTGGATCAGGCAGAAGTGATTTCAGCAATGTCTTCCATTCCCAGAAGTCAGGACCTTCAACAGTCCTGGATGTTTTCTTGTATTTGGAGGTCTACAGCCCAAGGCCTTCGTCATTGGAAAAGGCCAAAGTGCTTCTACCGTGGACACCGACCATATTCTCCCTGCTCATGATAAAAAATGAAACTGTCACCAGAGCTTGTGCACTTGTTACAATGGGACCACATAAACCGTGTTATAAAAGCTAAACTCCAGAATAATATCCAGAAGGATATCAAAAGGACAATGCCTGGGGTGGTATAGGTGGGACCAGAGGGTCTCATATATAGGGTGCTCACCTGTGTTCAGATTTGGCCAAATTAGAGTTGATAAGTGAGTGTTTGTTCAGAGGATGAATTACACTTATTGAAATATATTCCATTTGTGTCCTGTAATACAGGAACAAATAAATTAGAAAATTTTTGTTAAAAAATAATTTTTGAAGAGTTGTGGGGAAAAACAATTTCTCCCAAACAAAAATAATAATAAAAAACTGACAGCTTATAGTCATTGATCTAGGCCTTTTATGAATATATTAATTATCATTAAAACTCTACATGGTAAGTGTTGTTATTCTTATTTTTAAATGAAGAGTTGAGATTTATTGATATTATATAATTTGTCCCAGGTTACATTGCTAAAATTGTATCAATAATTTCAGAATAGGTATTGTGTCTAGCTATCTCAGCATATAAAATGCAAGACATAAATACTTGAAGCTATGGTTATAAATTAGCTGTGGTATAATCATTTTGACTTATAGAGTGGACTGTGGTGAGTGTCCATTTATATTATAGGTGATTAAGAATTTGCATTTCAAAGTAAATTGCCAGATATTTAATCAAAGGCTTATTTACTAGTAGTAATAATAATAGCAATAATGAATGTTCAGTCATTAATTTAGAATTCTAGATTGTTACCTGCATCCCAGTTTCCTTATCTAAAAAATGAATAATAGGAATAACTATTTCATGATCTCATGAATTAAATGAGATAATGCAAGTAGGAAAATGAATAAAGTGCATGAAAATAGTAAACAATAAATATAAGTTATTTTTATCTAATGATGAGGGAGAATTTAGAAAATACATAAAAGCAAAATGAAGAAAAAAATCACTCCTTGACTACCTCCCAGACACGATCTTTTGAAGGGTATAAAATACTTTCTTTTAAAATACTTTTAGCCCTAGCCAGTTTGGCTCAGTGGATAGAGTGACGGCTTGCGGACGAAGGGTCCCTGGGTTTGATTCCGTTCAAGGGCACGGTACTGTGGTTGCAGGCTCCTTAGGCCCTGGCTCTGGTCAGAGGCAACAAATCAATGTGTTTCTCTCATATCAGTGTTTCTTCCTGTCTTTCCCTCTCCTCTCTTCCACTCTCCCTAAAAATCAATGGAAAATATCCTTCAGTGAGAATTAACAACAACAACAACAAATATATATGTATATGTTTTTAGAAAGTTTCTTTGTAAAGTGTGTGTTCTAACAGTTATAATCATAATCACATATCTGGTTTACTGCCAATTTTTCAATTGATATTGTTACTTGAACATTTTTAATGTTCTTACATAGTCTACAACAACATCATTTTTATCAATGACAAAGTATTATATCTGATAAAATATTTTTGCTCAATTTGTGGACTTGGGTTTTTAGACTGGTTATTAACATTTCATTTTAACAAGTAATATGGCTAAAGAGCTTTGTGTAGCAAATGGTTTCTATATTCAGAATGGAGTTTTTCTTTGAATCCATGTCAACTTGTGGTACTTGATCTCCAGATATGTTTCTACTTAGTGTTTAATAAAATCTTTTGTGATATTCTAGCCTGATTCAGCTGTTGCAGGGACCAATAAGAGGAGGTTTTCTCCTTCTTTACTTAGTTCCTCTTCCACAAACTTTTAGCTTCTGGGTTTTTCCACCAGGAAGGATAATCAGAAAATTATTTTCAATGCTTTTAAACGAACTATAATGGAGTTAGAGTCATTGTTATTTGAGGGGAAAGGGTATCATTTTTTTCTTCATGTATTTTTGCAGCCGTGCCTCAAGGGTATTAAGCTCACATTTGTGTTATACTTTTTAACTTAACTGTAAAGCCTTACATTTATTTCATTATGTTTAGTCTTATTTTTGGCTTTTATCTAGTTTGGGGATTAGAAATAAACATAATAATTCTTTTATTCACTAGCTGTTGCCCTAGAGTTATGTTATTTGCAAATTCAAAAACATTTTCTGGATTCCCGGCAACATAAGTAATAAGTGTATTGAGACTGGTTACATTGAAATATAAAGCTGTGATGTGAACATCCTAAGGGACCCCTCCGTTGTCCATATTCCAGCTGTTGGCCACTAGTCAACATTTATCAACCTTGTAAAGATAATTTCATGGGAAGCTTTATTGAATATCTTACTAGAATGGAAATATAACATAATATGTCATTCCTATGATCTACCAATGCAGTTATTCCACTGAAAAGGCAATGGCATTATATTGACCTGATATCAATAAATGGCATAATGGCGGTTTTCAGTAGCTAAAATACCCTTTTTCAAGTGTCTGACATAATATGTCATTCCTATGATCTACCACCAATGCAGTTATTCCACTGAAAAGGCAATGACATTATATTGACCTGATATCAGTGAATGGCATAATGGTGGTTTTCAGTAGCTAAAATACCCTTTTTCAAGTGTCTGCAAACTGATTTATTATTTTTTTACTCTTCTGCTTTTTTATTGCTATACCTTATCTCCTTCCAACATTAATTTGTGAGTTTTAAATGGTATTTCTTCATATACATTCTAGGAATGTTGCCATAATGACTTGATTCATACAGTGTTTAATCTGAACAGACTTCATAAAGGAAATTAGTCTTGAGCTGTACTTGGAGGAGGAAAAGATATGTAGTTGCTAAACTCAGTCAGAAAATGCATCTTACGAGGAGGAGCAATATGGGCTCAGTGGAGTCCAGGCATGTGAGCAAACGAGTCATTTTCTAGGGATAAGCCTTTCTGTTTCTGTAGTATATACTTTATGTCTCTTCTGCATATCTCTTATTCTTTAGCACAAATCAAAACTTTTATTAATAGTAAAATAGTTTTTATTTAAAGAACACAATACTATTAAAGTTTCACTGTATTGTGTTTGTTAAATAACCTGTCAAGTGAAGAAAGACTTTTACCTCGTTTTTCAAATGAGGAAATGGAAGTCTTAGTTGGTTAAGTTCTTTCCCGGGAGTTGTGTTGTGGTGTAGACTAGAACCAGAGTGGTAATTTACTCCCAATGCTCTGCAGAGTCTGTTCTTTCTATGGCGCTACATTTGCTGCTACAAAACAAAATCCTGGCATTTGCCTCCTGAGTCCAGACAATGAAAAAACATTTTTCTTCCTGTAAGCATGCATCTGTATGTTTTTATTTATTCATTTGTTTATTCTGGATTTAGGTATTGTTTGTTTTCCTGTACTAGAGGTTTTGGTTAATGCAATGTTTAGCAAAGTAGGATATGCCACCCTCTTAGATTATCATCCTGATTAGCAATTAGAGAGAGAAAGGATAGAACAAAAAGATAGTTTCAATCACCTTAATGCTATCTCCAGATGTTGTCTAAAATTTTTAGGGTTATTTTAATCTTCTCCTGAGATTTTCTTCTGTTTTCCTTTTCATTTTGAATCAAGGTCACAGTATTTTGTCATTGTTTCTCCTCAGAGCTTTGAATAGGACGTGGATGTTTACTTACATTCCTACTTTCTGTGAGTGTGCATATGTCTGTGTGACTGTATGTGTAATAAAAAATGTATGTTGTAGTGTTTTGCTCCAAATTGAAAAGATATTAAAATGCAGACCCTCTTGCTTTTTAAGCATTTCATTCTTCTTTTCACAAATGTAGGCATTTCCCCATCACACAATTTGAAAAAGACCAAGCATAAAGGGGGGCCGAATGTTAATATTTTTCTCTAGACATTTTTGCAGCTCTAGCTATTTATGAGAAATTAAATTATATTTAGTAGTTTTATATGAAAGAGACTGCTTATTGAATAATAAAAATTTGGAAATAGAAGAACTATCACATCTACTGTCCTCTTTACGAATGATTTTCTCTAATAAAACAAATTTAACCTTAGAATATGATGTAGCTTATTAACTTAGAGAGTGTGCCATAAAATTATGTCAGTTATGAAAAAGGTAAGATTCATCTGAGTTTCATTTTCCTTTTTGTTCAGCTCTATCTTTCATAGGGCCGTTGTGTCCTGCTTGCTGGTTGTGTGCTTTCTGACAGAAAGTGATACCTGTTGTTTTTACTGTGGGGACAATAGAGTATCTTGGAGTTGTGCAGTTTATAACCTGTTCAACTGTACACAGAAGCTTTGCAATGCATGCGTTTTTCCCTTCACACCAATAACTTACTGCCTCTCTTAAAGTTAAAACTACATTTTATATTTTGAGACCAACTCCCACAGTCCCCTTATGAGGGTTTCTCTGTGACTTGTTTAAGAAGTTTTATATCTTAATAAGCATCAAGTTCTTAGTAAGGCGAAGCTGGACTGTGGGTAACTTCTGCATACAGACAAATCTGTTGACCTTGGAGAACATGGTTCCATCCCTACCTGGGAAGAACCTGACCCTTGAGTAAGATTCGTTTTGAGACATCACCACTCTGAGAGCCCAGAGGAAATTGAAGTTCCCTTTCCAAGGGGCTTCTACTATTCTGTGTCTCATAAGTCTTTATTGTAAAGAATGTTGTCTCTCCTCCTTGGGGTCATCTCTTCTGTGATAATTATGAGCATCCCCTGGTATCACTGGAATTCATATGAGTCCCCTTTGGAGAAGGCAGACGCCTTTAACTGCTATCAACCCCTGAAAAGAGGGGGTACAAATGATTCCTGGAAAGTTCAAAGTCCAAAGAGGCTCCTGAATTGACCTCAACTGCTACCACTCTAATGAGTTGCTGTTGGCCCTGTGGTGATGTTGGCATCTTTATTAGATTCTTAGGGCGGCCATAAAAAGTACCACAGATGAGTGGCTTAAAAACACAGGCATTTATTGTATCATAGTTGGGGAGGATTCTTCCTTTCCTCCTCCAACTTCTGGGAACCCTAGATAATTGCTTGGCAACATAACAGTCTCTGCCTCCGTATTCATATGGCTATCTTCCCTCTGCGTATGTCTTTGCCTGATGGTCTCATCTCTGTGTCTCTCTGTCCAAATTTTCCTCTTCTTATAAGGACACCAGTATATTGAATTAGGACTCACCATAATAAGCTCATCTTAACTTGATTACACTTGCCAAGATTCTCTATCTAAAGTCACAGTTTTGGGGGTTAAGTCTGCAAATAACTATTTGAGAGACAAATTGAACTCATAAGAACATGTCTGAACTCCATACATTGCCATTGTCGTTAGTGCATATTACAACGCCATCTAGAGTCATTATGGAGGGAGGGAGACAGTTTTATACTCAGTTTGGGCACTGTGCACCAATTAAGTCTGGGTTTCAAATTGATGCTCTTTAAATTAACTCATTTAGCCTCTTTTCCTGGGACAACCTATACTGAGGCACAGTGAGGAGAAGCCCCATATCTTCAGCATCACAAACTCAGGAACCCTCTCCCCCCACAATCTTTGACTTGGGGTAGGAGCCCATACATAACTCTCATCTTTTTCTACCATCACATAATTCAATTTAAGAAATTTTCTACATACCATGTTTCTGGCTGCAAGTTAACATTCTATTACAATTAATAACAGCAGTGATTACATTTTACAGTAATGATTACATCTTCCATTGAGTGATAGAGTGCTCTCACTAAATGTTTTCTCTAAAATGCATTACTCAAGCTTTGAACAATCCATTTATTTAAAAAACAACAGCAGCGAAGCTCTTTTGGTTCTGATCCTATTTGAATACTTGCCTTAAGCTCTAAAATGCATTACTCGAGCTTTGAACAATCCAGTTATTTAAAAAAACAACAGCAGCAAAACTCTTTTGGTTCTGATCCTATTTGAATACTTGCCTTAATTTGCTTAGAGCTTCATCTTCCTACTGTGGAAAATATTGTACAGATCCTATTCACAAGACTCCCCATTTTCTTCCTGAGACTTTCTTTATGAACTTGAAGAATTGGGCAAGTCCTCCTTGAATGCCTTCTGTCACTGGTCTCTCTATTCTGACTTATGAATATTTTACCCATTCCTCTCTTATGTTACCTGTATTTCATTGCTGCATCCTATCCTCTGAACAGTAAATCCCAAAACACCTATCTCCATGCTAGGCTTTGTCTTTCAGATGGATATTTTTTTATTTCTTAAGGAAACACAAAAATAATCCCAGCATAGGAAATGATTTTTAATGCTTCTCCAAGGTCAAATTCTTTCTACCTATAAAAGTATATGGTTGGAGTAGGATTAGTTATATGATGAGATTTCAACATTCATATGGTTTTGGGGAAAGCATGTTTCAATTGTGGTAATTTAAGTTAATTTAGTTGTAAAAACAGACAGATTCTGTTTCTCTACAAACATCAATTCTGGCCAAAAATTAGCATCTCCTATTTTTAAATGGTTCCAGTTGAGGGACTGGAGTGCAGGTGTTTAATAACATATTCATAAGGACTCCCCAGTCTCTGTTTGTTATTGTAAAATGCTTTGGTTGGTTATTTGCACAATTGTAAGGCCCGTTCACCTGCAGTTTGCCGCACTTGTTATCAGTCCTCAAGAGCATTTAATAAAGCCAAGGAGATAGGCAGAGGGGCCTTTAAATATTTTATAAAACCGAGGAACTGAAACTTGCACAAATACAAATGTCCAGGAACCAAAAGAAAAGCAAATGTCATTTTTAAATAAAATTGAACCATGATCTCATTAAAAATAATTGCCAGTATGAAGCATATAGACAATAGAAATTACCTTTAGCTGTTTTCCTTAAATTTCTTTCTTTCCTCTCAGTTTTTAATAGAATGTTTTAAATATGCTTTGTATAGCGGTTCTGTTAAGATAAATGTAACTGCTAAATATAGAATCATGAATCTGTACAATTTATATAGCTTAAAACTTTTCATTTAACTTAATGTATTGCTATTCTTAGTGTTATTTTAGTTTACTAGATTTTGTAAGTTGATTTTACTATTAGAATTTTTATTAACTATATTTATTTCCTTCTCTCTATTCTCCTCCCAGTTAATCTAGAGATTAACTATCAATTAATTGAAATGGATTCAATGTTGCCTTTGGCTTACAGTAAGCACTTAATAAAGGTTATTTATTTATTTATTTATTTATTTATTTATTTATGCTAACATCTAATTGACACCTCCCTGGTTAAGTTATTCAACAAAAACTTAGTGCCTAATGTAGGAAAAATATTATTTTTATGTTACTTATCTACAAAGATGAATGATATATGGTCAGTAAACTCAGTGAGGCCATAATAAAATAAGTAAAGGCAGACAAAAATAGTAATGAGTCCAATTAAGCATGAGAGGTTGTATTATGATACACAAACAACAAAGACATGGAGAAAAGAAAGATCTGGTAGTAGAATATTCATAGCAGCCTTGACAATCATGCCAGCATCAAAACACTGACTTGTTTTTAGGCAAGCAGAGAGGAGAGAAAAGTTATTTCTAGCAGTAGGAACTGCATGCTCAAAAACATGGAGTTGTGAAAAAGCATTAACATATTTGAGAATCTCAGAGCAAGATATCGATGATGATGTGGGAGTTATTTCAGGAGATATAACTGAAAAGGTGAGCGATAGATGGACCAGGAAGAGCCTTGAGGCCAGCTAAGCAATTTAAACTGCATTCTGTAGGCAGTGGGGAGACATTAAAGGAATGTTAAGCAAGTGGGTAAAATGACAAGTTTTGCATTTGAAGAAAGTCATTCTGAAAACATTGTAAATGGTGGGTTGGAAGAAGTAAGACCATAGACAGAAGCTAGCAGGATTTGTTCATAGTTTTTTTTTTAAACTATAGTCTGGCGCTCCAACGGTCTGAGGGACAGTGAACCGGCCCCCTGTTTAAAAAGTTTGAGGACCCCTGCATTAAAGGAATGTAAGCAAGTGGGTAAAATGACAAGTTTTGCATATGAAGAAGTCATTCTGAAAACATTGTAAATGATGGATTGGAAGAAGTACGACCATAGACAGAAGCTAGCAGGCTATTTCTGTAGTCCAGGTGAGAGATGCTAAGGCCCTGACCTGAGAACTAAGGCTATCCAGTGGACTGGAGCATTAATTTTTGTTATGTGAAGAAAGTCTCCAAGACCAGTGCATTCTCTGTGGACAGATGTTTACAGTAAGACAAACACAAATAAACATTAACTCATAATAAATATATTCCAGGGAACTGAAACCTTTTGTTTCCATATCAAACCATTTTCTCACCATAAAAAAAAAGTCAAATCAGAATCAGAATGTTGCCCTGGAATCAGAATAAGGGGAGCTAAAATTATAGAACATTTAATAGCTTTGGGCAAGCATAGCCTCGTACAGTCATCTTGCCAAAGGTATCAAAATACTTTGAGTCCTTGGCCACAACTCCCACCACCCATCTTCCCAGTAGGTATGACCTTGCCAGTGGGACCAGCATATAAAATAGTGTAAGGCCAACAGCTGAGGGTTCGTAATGCTGAGATTTGTCACTTTAACTTTATTTTCTCTGCTTTTGTTGCTCCCTAATCCACTTTATGAGTGACATAGTTTTATTTTCTTCTTTAGCTACTTTAACAGTCAGATTATAACAGTCTTCTAAACTCTACTCTAGATGATGTATGAAGGTGACTTTATATATCCCTATTGCAAGGGCTATCATATTGACTTCCCCCAAAATAATAGTCACTATATTTTAAAATTTCTGAGGAAAACTGTATTGTGGCTACCCTTCCCACCCTCCTTTAAAATTCTACCAACTTACTATCTTGTGAAATCATTGTATGTGGTTTTCTCAATGAAATTTCTATGGATTAACTCCACAAGCAGAAATCAGTTTTAGGGTAAGCTACTTGAACTAAATATAAAACATCAGTTGAAAATGCTTAAACAGCATTTATCCAAAAATACAATAGCCTACAGAAAGATAAAGAGTTTGTACAACCAGGCTTTTGATGACTCAAATGAAAATTTGTCCACCTTAATTTTAGCATCATATAATGGACTTGTCATATTGTTAAAAACTAAAGACCATGTCTCTCCCATATAGAAAAGAAGTGGGAAGAACCATTTTTGTAAATGCAGTTATATTTTAAAATATTGGGTGATTTCTACATTCTGAAAGAGTTACAGATTATTAAAAAATCATAATTTTGGCAGGAATTCCTCACAACTATAGCTGACAACTTCTATTAATATATGAAATAGGAGCAGAGTTAAGAGAAAAGAAAATGTTCTGTAATAAGATGAATAGTTGCATCTGAAACTTGCATGACATGAGAAAGTCATTAACATTTAGGTAGTTGATGAGATTACCTTGAGGAATACCACATTGAATGGGTGAACAGAGGCAGACAACCCTTCTCCCTCAAAACCATTGTGTAGAAATAGTGAGAAAGATTGGAGACAAACCAGGATAGAGTACTGTCATAGAAACTAGAATAGAGAAGTTCAAAAAGGGAGTAGAGAACATTGTCATATGCTTTAGAAAAGTCAAAATCTAGATTGATGAGTGCCATGAGAAAAATATGTTCAGACACCAATTTAAATGCTTTACATGTAATAACTATTCCCTGTAGCAGCCTAATGAGATTTGTGTCTCCAATTCATAGATGAGGAAACTAAGGTACAGAATAGAGAAGCATTTTTTTTCTAAGGTTATACAGTTGGTAAGTGGTGGAGTCTAACTGTGAACTACATAGTCTGTCTTGGGAGGCTGGAAATCAGAATGCTATACTGAAACTCAATCAGATCAAAGTAGTGATGAGCTTGGACACTAAGAAAGCACAGGTGCCTAGCCAATGTGTCTCAGTGGCTGAGCAGCGACCTATGAACCAGGAGGTCACGTTTTGATTCCAGATCAGGGCACATGCAGAGGTTGCCTGCTTGATCCCCAGTTGTTTCTATCTCTCTCTTCCTCTCCCTCTCTGAAATCAATAAAAACATATAAAAAAAGAAAGCATAGGTGAAAACTTGTACATGTATCTTTCCTCTGGAATTTAGGAAAAATAGGTGACTTTATATTCTGATGTGGAAAAGTATGGAAGAACAGAACAGAGCAGTAAATGAATGTATTTTTCACCTGAAATCTTAAATTTTCATGGAGATAAGTTGAATAGGAATAATGGAGAAGAGTTGAAGGAGGATGTAGTGGGCCCCCTGTTAGGGCCTAAAGAAAAGTGAGCAGCTATGCCATTATTCTTAATGATGAATGTGCCTCTGAGCCACCTAGAAACATGTTTAAAATTGCACAAGCACACCTAAATACCATCCCTAGAAATTCTGAGTCGGCATGAGCTAGGGCCTGGAAAATTTGAATTTGGGAGATCTCTGGATGATTGTGAAGTATTCTCTTGTTTAAAAACCTTGCATACAGAAATCAATAGGTAAAGTGAACCCATGTCCAGCATGGTCAGTGGTGAATCTGAGGGGGGCGGGGTGGTGAAGGATTAAAGAAGACAGACAAGAGAATACAGTTGGGGCCAGGTGGGACACTGTTCTC
>NW_005368827.1:2025921-2047937 GCF_000412655.1 Myotis brandtii
TTTGTTTTGGCAACACTTGCTGCACCTCCCACAGCCCACATCACTCAGCCACCTGGGACCACAGGTTCGGACCATAAGGTCAAGCTTACAACTATAGCCTTCCGCTATAATTGTGCTGGGAGGGCTTTGCTCTCTAAGCTTGGACCTTCACATGGCTTTGCCACAAGAGGACCGTGCCCTCTCATTAGTCTGAGGCTTGAACCTGTCCAAACACTGTAGCCGCTCTCCACAGTAAGGTGCTCATTATTATTAAAATAGACAAAGGAGGGACCTTAAGCAAATAAGCTGTGCTTGGAGAAACTGCCTATATTTTTCAGTCTTACTATACTCTCTTGTATCTTCTGCATGTCCTAATTGGGGGTGTCTACACTTTATCTGGTTCTGTGTTCAAGTTACTGTTGCTTACTCCTGATAGCTCAGGAGGTCATAGTTTAAGGCTGAGCCCCCTTTAGAGGAATTTACATGTCAGAAAGAAGTCCTTACATGTAGAAAATTTTGCAAGTTTACCCAAATAAAACCATTTCTGTAAAGTGAAGGCTGATGCTCAGGGAAGGAGTGTCAACTTTAGCACAGATTAAGTGTAGGCAGCCATCTATGCATAAGACGATTTCCGAATCTAAAACCACATAACTCATTTATAAATCAGTAAGCTTTCCTTTCCCCCTTAATAATGAAACAGAAGTTTCTTCTGCTTCATAAATACTGTATTTAGTAATATTGTTTAAGGCTGGCTTTACATCTTCAGGCACAAATTGAACCTATAAAACCTGATTTGTAACTAGCATAATGGGCAGTTGGGGATAGAGGGACAATATAATACTGGAAATATCTGATTTGGAAAAGAAATGCAAAAAAAAAAAAAGAATACCCTTAACACATGGGCAAGAAAGCACCTATTAGAACATTACATGAGTTAAAGCAGCATTTTTCAGCACTTTAGCAAGCAAAGCACATTATTCTTTTGCTCCCTAGTGTTCTGATCTGATTCAAGTCTGCGGACAGCTCAGCTTCTTCCCTTGGCAGCTCCTAGGTACTCCTCATGCACTTTGAATCAGTAATGATGATGCCGGCAAGGATGTGTCTGGCAGGCTGTGCCCAGACCCTCGTTCACATTCAGCCAATTAAGAGGCTCTCCCATCTGGACCCCAGTCTCCCTGTTCCACATCTTGTCACAGTGTGGTGGCTGAGACCAAGCCTGGGTTCTGCGGGCTTCAGATGCTACTAGGAAAGCCAAAACTGGCCACGCCACATGATGTCTGACAAATGGGCTCAGCTGGAAATTGCTCTTCACGTGTTTTTCGAATGCCCGCCCATGGTTCTCTGAGACAGTTTTGCCTTTGTGTCTGCTGGGGGGTTCCTCATAGACTTCCAGCCTCAATTAAATACAAAAGCTTTTAGGTAATACACACTGTCACCCAGCCTTTCTGCTTGTTCTGTGAAGGGATATGACTTGCACCAACTCAGCTCTTCGCTAGTTATCAGACTCTTGCTCTATGGGATCCCATGTAAACAATTTTGAATGATTCTTTTTAAATAGAAATGGGTTCCTTCCCCCTACCCCTTATTTTGACTCCACCTACTGTATCACCCAAGCATGAACAGAATGGTAGAAAACGAAGAGAATACAATGTGCTTAAGGAATATTTTGAAAATGTACATCCATTTTAGAAAATGTCTGTACCCAAGATAAAATGTTAAAGCAATTTAGATAATTATTTTATTTGTTGGCACAGGTTAGTCTGTTGCAGGTCCTGTGTAGAAAGTGGACTGCCCTCCCATGAGCTGCCCTGTCCATCAGATTCCCTTCGAATTATTATCGCTAGCCAATGGGAACACATCCTGAGGCTGCACTGCCACTAATGGACCATTTAACCCGTGATGTATCATTGCTGATTCCATATCTCTTCATATAATAGTACAAGATGTGATTATCCTTCACAGTCTCTACTAAGACTCCACTTCAAAACCAGTAATGCTTAAGCCAAGATGTTCATAATCATTAAAATACTGTTAAACTCAAAATAAGAAGTAAAGCCTAAAAATACATAGCATGGCATAAGCATTTTTATTTGAAGTATCAAGTATCATCCCCATGTCTGATTGATGGCCCAGTGAGGTCCTGTGGTAAAGCTATCAGGGAAAGCTGTAGGCAAACATGGGAAAAATAGAAGAAAAACAGATTCCAGCTGAGGCCATCTTAGCACAGCTCCTAATGGCCAGACTCCCTTTGGCTCACCTTGTTAAGCACCTGCCTGAAGCCCTGAAAGAACTCAGTTTGAGGCACAGCTGCTGTAATAAGTGGATCGGACCCACTGAGATTCCAGCTAGCAGATGGGGACTGGCTGATTGAGAGAGACTGAGCTAGTGTCTGGCCACCTATTGGTAGACACAGCATTCCTGGACCCCCCTCCCTGCCCCCCCCACCCCCAGAAAACTCACACAGAAGGGAAACAGATAGGAAGAGAACTGATTCTTTAAAGGAATAAATATAAGGAAAACGTTAAGCCAAGCATTGCATGTGAGGGCAGATAGAGTCAATCAAGGATGTTGCTTTGCAACAGCCTATGGACCAGGAATCTTCCCAGAATAAAGTGAAATAAAAATGAATGGTATGCCTGCAATATTTCAAATGTGAATTTAAAATGGTTACCACGAATGGCCTTTTAATAGTGATGCTAGTAGGAGGTCAAAAGTGTTATTTGCTTCTCACTGATGTTGCATTGCTACTGCCAAATTAACTTCTGAGTAGCAAGTGGATGCAAAAGGCAAATTTCAGGAAGAGGTTTGGACCTCTCTGGTTTACTCCCGTGCGATTAAGTCTATGGTTCCCCTTAACATTAGGGCAATAGGAACTATGAACTTTACTTGGACTTTATCATCCTTTCTCAGAGCCCTGGACTTCTACTTGCTTAAAAAAAAGTAAAATAGCAGAAAGGAGCCATTCCCTAGGCACTCTCATCTTTTCATAGACGCTTGTAGAGGCTTCCAATTCAAGTCAGCTGCACAGTCGGAGATTAACATCATGCCCCGGAGACTGGAACTCCTCAGAACAGAAAAGGAGGTCCTGGCAGTTGCCCCAGCTACCGCCTTATGTCCCAGCCCTTCTCAAGAGTGACTGAGGATCTTCAACTAGAGAGGTGCTGGGCCACTGAGGTGACCTTTATTTTACAAGAGCTTCCCTCCTTCCTCTCTACACTCTTCTTTGCAAGTTTCTCTTCTTTAGATTTTTTTTCTCCCAGCTATTTCACCTTTATAAGCTGTGTTGCATCTCTTGAAAAAGAGATACTGCTATTCTCTAGAATGTGGGCCTTTCTCCTGCCTATTATAGTGCTAAAAGTAGTGGTGTCAGAGGGAGGGGATCACTGTGAAGCGTGGGGTGTGGGGAGCTGGTCTCCCCCTGGCAGGTTCTTGTCTCATGAAGCTTGAAGAATAAAGTTCACAGACTAAAAGAACTTGGGTAGTAAAAGGGTGGAAATGTATTGGAAGCAATACAGACTCCCATATAGGGAGGGGGTCCCAAGGGGATAACTCACTAATTCCCTCTTTTCTGAGGCTTATAAAGGCTTTAGTTCTTTGTCTATTCATGCTCTCTTCTAATTGGACCCCTTCCCCATTTTATGACCCTGTGCTTTTTTGATTAGTCTCTCTTTTGCAAAATATCAGCTTCAAAGTCCAAAACCCACCCGGTGCCCCTCTCATCCTCTCCCCCTTATCTTGTAACATTCCTCTATCTCCTGTGAAAATCTGTTTCCCTCTTTCTGCCCTCTGTGGACATGTCTCTATCCTCCGTGAAAGTTTGATTCCTTCTTCCCCATACTTTGTGACTTTTCTTTATCCTCTGGGAATGCATGCCTTCCTCTCCCCTTATCCTGGGGCACCTTTCTATTCTCTGCGAATGTGTGTCTTTTGGCAGCTCCAAGCCCTCACCTATGCCTTCTTCCCCCATGGACCCTCTTTATTCCTAAGATGCCCTAAACCTGCCTATTTTATCCCTAAATTCCTTTCAATTGAATAGTAGCTTCAAAATATAAAAAGGCTTACAAAAAATAAAGCAAAAGCTGATGCGTATCCCCTACAGGCTCCTCTGACCATGACAACTTGGTCGTTTGTGCACAAGGTGATGCATCTCTATGGATAGCAATTCCCTTGTCCAGCCCAATTATAGTGTCTTGTCAAATTCCATTCAGATTTTTTAAAATAACCCTTCCCTAAGACTCATATAACACATTTCAAAGTTGCTTTAAACTGGATTCACAGTAATGGTTTTAAGATGATAATCATCTATTGGACCTGGAAAGAACACTGGAGACTATATCATTCCCTTTATTTTAGGGACATGGAAACTGAGACCAGATTTTTATTAAGTGGCTTGACCAAGAGCTCACATTTTTTTTAGGTAGAATTGCCAGCACTGGAATCCAAATTTAATGTCAATCTCTTTAAATCATGTTGTACCCATCAATCTAGCTCCTTAGTTGTACTGGAGAGGCAGCAGGCAGGTTAGCTCTTATAAGACACACTGCAAATCTGTATGCAATTACTGCAGCACAGTGCAAAGGGTTATTGGAATTAGATGAAAGCATTTTAGGTAGACCACATTTTAGCTCTGTCTTTCACCGTGTTACTTGGGCCAATTATTTGACCTCTCTGTTCCTCAGGGTCTGAATCTGCAAAGTGGAAAGAATAAAATTCACCTCTTAAGGCTGAACTGAGGATTGATGGGCCCGTAAAGATGTGGTTCTTACAGTACTAACCTATTGCCAACTATTACCTTTAGTTGGGGGCGAGTGGGGGGAACGGGTGGGGAACGTGCAGCCCGGGGGCCCTGATGGCCTGCAAAATCATTTGGTCTGGACCTGCCAGGGCAGCTGCAGGCAAGACTTGAAATTAAATAGATCTAGAGCTTTTTTCATAGCAATGTAAATTTATATTAAGTGAATTATATTAAGCAAATGATGTAATAAATATCCAAATGGCCCTTGGCAGAAAAAAGGTTCCCCACCCCTGCTCTAAACAATCTGCTTTCTCTTAAAACACACACTACATTTTATCACATATAGTTCTCTATATTAGTAGTTTTGCAAGTATAACTATTTTCCTTTGTGTAAGCTGTAAGGTTTTTCAAATGGGCATAAAGAGTGCTTTTTATAAATGTGCTACTTATTACCCAATTCTAGGTCACAAATACAGATATAATATAAAATTAGACAGTTTACAATATATGCTAGTTCTACCAAATAACTCCTCATTCTTTAAATTATTCTCATTTATTATCACTTTCTGTATTCAATTTTTGAGGCAGAGAATTGCTTCTATTTCAACTTTTAATCAATTCTATGAGCAAACTTTATAAGTTATTCCATGTCATGCTTTGTTTAAATGTGTTCTTGTAATCCACTAATTCTGTTATTACATTGGAGGAAAAATTTATTGAATTTGACTGGCTGGATTTATTTTTCATAAGCCACACTACTTTATTGCTTTTGATTCCAATATCCTCTGGATAGTTACAGATTTTTCTTTCATAACATGTATTCCTTAATATACTCAGAATTGATATTATTGAGAGTAATTTCCGAGCTTGTTCTTCTAATGATGTTTGAAATGGATTACAATGTTTGGCCTCACATATTACCCCAAGTCACTGTAACTTCAAGATTAAATGAATGGTATTTCCAAATTAACCAACTACCGTGCTCCCTGGAATATATAGGACAGGAAACTTGATATTTTAGATTCCTGATTTTTTTCTAAATATAGTATTTATTACTTATTTTTTAATGTAAAGATGTGGTTTATTTCTATTGGGAGAAGGATAAATAGAATTGTTTTCCAATTTGCTCTCTACTGTATACACACATACCCACAAACATACTATACACACCAAAAATATCCCAAATGAACAAAAAAACAAAAACCAAGAATCAAAACATCTTCAACTTGCATCAATGCTTTGTATTTTGACCAACAGAAGGGATCTTCAGAGAAACTGCAAAAATCAAATGATTGAGAATGCTGAACAAATAATTTGGACCATTATTAACATATACCATATTTATATTACCGAAGTAGCCACAGTTGATGTTCTCCATTTCTGTAATACTTTGGAACCACATAGCTACTTTCTTAAATCTAGTCCATGCCAGCTTCCAAAAACCAGACAAGATTTCAGTTAGCTTCACTTTTGATCTGGAACATGTCCCTCTTCCTCAGTGTCTTCTGGTTTTGATGCTTTGCTATCCAACACTTACCAAAGGAACTGTTCATCTAACTTCCTAAGACTTGTGAAGCTGTTAGCACCAAGGTGACTCCCAGGGCACAGTGTTCCAGGAAGCATTTCTGTGTTTGGTTTGGCTTTTCTGTGACTGGTAATTGCAAAGGTGTTAGCAGAAAGGAAAGCTTGGACTTTGGGATTGTTGAAATGAATAACTGTCCCGTCATCTTTAATCATGTTTACCTCTTCAATACCAGCTATAGTATTCACAGCAAGTTTTATAGAGAACCCTGAAGTTTTTTGTCATCAGCTGTACCACCTTCTTCTTCGAGCTATACCCTTACCTCCTATCTGGACCTGAGCCTGAGGTTTGGTAACTTTTCTTGATTCATGCTGTTGGTAAATCTGTGGCAAGAGCAAGATGGCCACCTCAGTCGAGACAGATATGGATGACAGAGGCCTATGTATTCTTGATATAAAATGTATATGTATTTAAATTATAATTTGGAAAATAGAGATAAGGAAAAAAATTAAATTCACATTTTACCCAGAGATAATCACAGTGTATTTAGTTCCTATCATTTCAATTATATGTATTGTTTGTGTACATTTTTAAAAAGTGATAATAGGATTAAACAATGCATGTACGATAGCACATTTTTAAATAACAAATCATAAATATATTTTCATGACATTTAATATTTTTCCATGACATGACTTTAATAGCTACATAATGTCTTATTTTGTAGAATACTTCTTTTGGATAATTTCTATATCTTATTTTTCTATAAATATACTTTTTAAAAAATAAATGATAAATTTAGCCCCTATACAGAATAATCATAACTTGCTTTTACTTGATATCTGTTATGTGCTAGACATTTCATATACATATTCTTAAATTACACACATTCTTTAATTTGCAAAGTAGAAATCTTATCTTCTTATTGTAGATGAGGAAACATATTACAGATTAAAAAATAACTAGATTTTTTTTTAAACCAGTCAATACCCAGAAAGTACAGTAGTTAGAATTCAAAACCTGGTAGGCTGATGCCAAAGCCTAAGTTCTTTCTGCTTCATCAACGTTGCCAGTAAGCTAAATGTCTACAAGGGAAATAACTATTTCAGAGGAAAACCCATTCTTAATTATTTGCTGTATCATCCCAATCCAAAAGACTATTTGGATTCTTATCTTATTCAAAAGACTTATTTTGTTTTAAATCCTCTTTACCAAATTGCAAAAACTGTTATTATGGCTCATAAAATTAATGTTTCTTCAGTATTACCTGTTTCAAGTTTAATTAATCAGCACATTTTAATAATTTTAATGAACATTACCTCTTGATTAAGGAAATTTCTGAAATATCTACCATTCTAATCTCCAGTAGCTTTTTAATCGGTCAACATTTCACAATGAATCAGTTACTACTTGGCTAATCATTGATACAATGACATGAAAATTCACAATATTTCTTCCCAAATTTGCAGAACTGTAGATTTCTTTTCACTTTTTGAATCAATTTATTATTTATAAAACACGGCAGAGTGAATAAGAGTATTTGGAAAAAATAAAAGTAGGGAAAGGCAAAATAAAACAAAATTCACTTAGATCCATAGTGCAGAGATAAGCAAAAGCAATGCTTGTGAAGGTTTTATAAAATTGTGTATGTACTGTACATATACATTTGCACATACATGTGCAGTACCATTATTTAAAATTATTATAAAAGTAATCTAAATACATGAGAAGAAAATCAACAGCATTGAAGAATAGGAAATGAAAAGTTTTCTAGACATCTTTCCCTCATCCCTGTCTCTATATGCAGAAGCTTTTGACCATTTCTATGTTTAGTCTTCAGGTGGCTACCTTCATAACTCCAAATAATAATCTTGTAACTCCATTATGAATTCATCAGTGGATCCCCAAAGTATGAAAGAAACTTAAGCTTATACATAAAAGTCTGACTCATAGTTTGCAATAAATGTTAAATTCAATCCCATGGGGGGGGGGAGGAGATATGTTGCAAGATGAAATGTAATGGAATTTGAGCTATTTTTACCATCATTGTCAACTCTCACTTATGTGTATTAATGCAGTGAAAGGGTAACTCAGAAAGTTTAATAATTCCCAATCACATATATTTATCTTAGGAATGAATTTGTGAAACATGTGAAAAGTTTCCTTCATAATTATATTGTTCTTAAACTAAATTTAATTTTATATAACTGATGACCAGGGTCCATATTAAAATATTGGAAGTGGAGATGGGGAATAGTTTCAATAGCTGTGTATTATCTACCTATATTACCTAGAAATATAATTTGTTTAAAATTAGTATTTTTTTAGGCATGGCTGGTGTGGCTTAGTTGGTTGGGCTCAGGAGGTTGCTGGTTGAATTCCTGGTCAAGGGCACATGCCCAGTTTGCTAGCTAGATTCTCAGTAAGGGGTGTGTAGAAGGCAGCCTATTGATGTTGCATTCTCACATCAATGTTTCTCTCTCTCTCTTTAAAAATCAATAAACTATTTTTATGAAAGGTACAAATATATGATTTTCAAAAACAAATTTTTAAATAAATTCAGGATATAGCTGTTCTGATTAACAAAAGATAAACTAGCCAATCTAATTTAGAGTCATTTCCTTCTCTTTGAAACGTGGAGTTCATGGTGCAGATTTTCTCCTGGGTTCTTGTCCAATGAAGTTGAAGAATAAAATTTGTGGACTAACAGATTTCTTTAATAACATGTAGAACTTTATTGGAAGCATATACAAACTCCATCTGGGCAGGAGTGTCTCCAAAGGGGACCCCCTGGGGAGGGGCCCCCAAATGGCAAAGGCCTATTCTCTCGAAAAAAAAAAAATCTAAATAATCTGAATCTCCTGAGTCTGTCTCTGGTTTATAAAGGCTGTAGCTTTTTGTCTGATCATGAACTTTTCTAATTGGTCCATTTCCTTAATTTGGAACCCCCATGCTTTCCCCATTGGTCATTCTGCTACATAGTATTAGTTTCAAATCTCAAAGCCCACATGGTGACCCCTTTTCCTCCCCCCTTATCCTGTGGCATTTCTCTATCCTCTTTACAAGTAACATAAGCATTTTGGCGTCTCCAAGACCCCATCTATGCATTCCTCTCCCATGGACCCTCTCTCAGTTGTCCTGGCTGGAGGTGTTTTATTACCCCTTATGGCTCTCCCAGCTGGTCAGGTCAGGGCTGCTTTAATTGCTCAGGCCAGAAATGCCTCCATCCTTACTGGATTCCACTTCCTGTCTGCCTAATTAAGCTAGCTAGCTAATCTTTATCATTTTTATCATTTTTACTCTAATTCTTCCCATCCTGCTGTCATCTAATAAATTGAAGGAAAACAATAAAACAATCCAGAAAGAATATTCTGTTTGGACCAAGTGACCTTGTTTATAAATATATACATTTGTTTTCAATGTTATGATTCCTTGAATGACCTAAAAATATTTGGTCCTTTGTCTGAAATTTAAATACTTTCCCACCAATTGTTGGATTCCTGTTAAGAACCCATTAGTGATACTTTAGTATAATTTCTTTTTCAAGTGAATATGTTATTAAAATACATCTTTTTATTTTATTAAAAACCTGTTATGTTAATTATTAGTATTACTAAATGTCATTAGCAGAAAAGTATTTAAAAAGTTCAAATATGATGACCTTACTCAAAATAGACATCGACTTTAAATGTCTCCTTAGTTTGTAGGCTTATCTGCTATTTTTTATCTAAACATTCTTTTACCTCCAATTCTAACTGACACCAACCACTTGAACTAAATAGAGAGACACTCTCTCCAACTTTGTCCCAGATCCTGTAACTTAAGCACGATATAAGAAGTCAGAATCTCCTTGCTTTTTCTTCTACATCAGCTTTCAACTCCTTAGGAAGGGGAGAGTTCAGTTTTAATGCTCGTTTTCACTGAGCCCATGCGAAATCATTAACCTCTTTCTATTTCCCCTGCCATTATTTGTATTCCCCTAACTTTCTGGGTATGTATGGAGAAACAGTCTCTCTTAACTAAAGAATGGTTGTAAGCAAAGGTCAGCTATACCAGCAACATTTAATACCCTGAACAATGACAATTTCCTAACCAGAAATTGTCTTCTTTCCACCTTGCTGAGCCTCATCCTTTCTAGTCTGTTATTTTCATTTCTTTATTTTTTTATATTTTCTATATGTTTAAGAATTAAATATCCCCCAGTGTTTTCATTTGTTCCAGATTAATGTATTTAATGAGGTATTGTGGGGAAAAAAATCCTGCATACCTGATCTTTTCCACAGCCACTACAGCAAAGAGTATCAGCCTTAGATTTTCTGTTAGGAGGTTAGGATGTGAATTTAGCTTAAACTCACATGGCTTAGAGCAGTGGTTCTCAACCTTCCTAATGCTGCGACCCTTTAATACAGTTCCTCATGTTGTGGTGACCCCCAATTTCATTGTTACAAATTGAACATAATTAAAGCATAGTGATTAATCACAAAAACAATATGTAATTATATATGTGTTTTCCGATGGTCTTAGGCGACCCCTGTGAAAGGGTCATTCGACCCCCAGGTTGAGAACCGCTGGCTTAGAGTGTCTCCTATTAGTTAAGACATTATAATTATTGGTTTTGGTGGTTGTCTGGCACAGAGCAATCACTAGATAAACAGAAATATTGCATTATGAAAAAATAATTATTTTATTTATTTTGACCATTGGTTTTCTAAGTTTCACACTTCTTTCATTCTTAAAAATTGATTTCCCGGTTTTTTTTTGTTTTGTTTTGTTTTGTTTTTTTGTTTTCCACACTTCTTTCATTCTTAAAAATTGATTTCCTGTTTTTTTGTTTTGTTTTGTTCTGTTTTGTTTTTTGTTTTTTATTTTTGTTTGTTTGTTTGTTTTTGCTTACCCTAAACCAGCGGTTCTCAACCAGTGGGTCGCGACCCCTTTGGTGGTCGAACGACCCTTTCACAGGGGTCGCCTAAGACCATCCTGCATATCAGATATTTACATTACGATTCATAACAGTAGCAACATTACAGTTATGAAGTAGCAACGAAAATAACTTTATGGTTGGGTCACAACATGAGGAACTGTATTTAAAGGGCCAGAAGGTTGAGAACCACTGCAGCCTAAACTATATGGTGCTAGGAATTAGGGATTATACCAAATCAAAATTTCTGAAAACTAATATAAGCAGAACATTTTATGATTCCAAATAAGCTGAGGTGTCTTTGTCACAAATTTTAAGGCAAATGAATACTTATATGTAATTTTTTTTGTTAGTATGTGTCTATAGGTTGATTATTTAAGGAATAAAAAAAAATTAAAGGTAATATACTATCAAATTTCATACAACATATATTCTCATGAAACACATTTAGGTCCATTTCCAAAATATAATCAAGTCATAATGGCACAGAGTTATTTATATTTTCTTTCTTATCTGATAAAGGTCTTATCAACATTGAATCTTTCCAGTAATCATTTGACTTTTTCTTTCTTTTTTCCTTTCTGGGAAACAAGAGGAGTAGCCATAACTGGAAGCATTATAAAGTAAGATCAACTTACTGTGTCACTTGGCCTGATCGCTGTTGACATTTTTGGTGAATTTTAAGTGGATGGTGTGAGAATGTGTAACTTCTTTTTTGCTTTTAGTGCTCATTTATATTTTAGTACATTTTCTGGAATGGCCTGGGGTGATAATTTGAGGAGAGACACTAGGTCATGAAATACAATTATAGGTAAAAAATGGTTTCCTCTACAGAAGAATTAAAGACTCATATCTCATTTATCAATACATCTTGTGTAAGCCATTTAAATAATCTATGAAACAAAGAGATTTAAAATAAATAGTTAAGCTACTCTTCATATAAACGCAGAAACATATACAGTAATTCCAAACTCTATGTAATCTACCTTTTCTCTTTGGTCTCTGATGCTTATACTAGTAAATACATACTTCATTTCGGTTAGGACACTTTTTACATCTATCTGATCCTGAATAATATTACCTATTGAGCTATATAGATATACTCTAATGAACCCAACGAGTTAAGCAAATTTGCATATGTGCAGCCTCTGAGTAAAATATAATTTTTCAACTATTGATTTTATAAGATACAAATAACCTGATAGAAAGAGGAGAAAATAATATAAATAGTTCACATTAAAAACAGCCAATAAACCTTTAAAAAAGATGCTCTCATCTCTTTAGTGTTCAGTGAACTAAAACAATTGGGTCTATGAACTAAAACAATACTGAAAGGTGTTTTGTTTTTCCCTTTCCCCCACTCATTACCAGATTAGGAAAAGTGCTACTCCTGGTGAAAGCTGAAGTCCATAAACCATTTTGCATAGCATTGTGGCAATACCTATAAATTATAAATATACTAGAGGCCTGGTGCAGAAAAATTTGTGCACTGGGGAGGGAGGTCCCTCAGCCCGGCCTGTGCCCTCTGGCAGCCTGGGAGCCCTCGGGGGATGTCCACTTGCCAGCGGGGAGCAGGCCTAAGCTGCAGTCAGACATCCTTAGCGCTGCTGAGGAGGTGGGAGAGGCTCCCGCCACCACTGCTGTGCTGGCAGCCATCAGCCTGGCTTGTGGCTGAGCAGAGCTCCCCCTGTGGGAGTGCACTGATACCAGGGGGAAGCTCCTGCATTGAGCATCTGCCCCCTGGTGGTCAGTGTGTATCATAGTGACCAGTCATTCCCAGTCATTCTGCTGTTAGGGTCAATTTGCATATTACCCTTTTATTATAAAGGATAAAATTGCTGACCAACTTCGTAAACCTTCTTACATAAGTGAAAATACAAGTATCCCTGCAGGTGGCTCACATAGTTAGAGAGTGTCATCCTGGTGGACCAGGGTTGTGGGTTTACTCTCTGGTTGCGGCACAAACAAGAAGCAACCAATGAATGCCTGATTGTATGGAACAGTAGATGTTTCCCTCTCTCCCCCCACCTTTATTTATCTCTCTAAAATAAAATAAATACGAGTAAGCAAGAATACAGATACCAAGTTTATATATTCTAATACTATTTGTCCTGGCAAGCAAATACAAACCACAAAAATATCCATCAATCGAATATCCATCAAGTGAAAATATGTTAACCAACTTGATGGCTATCACACTGCTATTAAAAGTATTAGTTCCACATCTACTGACCTGGAGGACTATGTCCATAATATTTTTAAATTGGTTTGAGAGAGAGAAAAAGCAAAAGAGAGAGAGAGATGTGTTGTTCCACTTATTCATACCTACATTGGTTGCTTCATCTATGGGCCCCAACCAGAGTTGGAACCCACAATCTTGGCATATCAGGATGGACTCTCTAACCAACTGGGCTACCCAGCCAGGGCTGTCCATAATATTTTTTAAAAAGTCAATAATACCAAAAACAATAAAAGACAATACTCCCATACCAGTGTATATATCTACATATTTTTACATGAGCGTGGAGAAATAGTGGCAATGTTAACTCAAGAGATATGGGCAAAGGAAGAGAGAAGAGCGGAGGCAATTAAGTTTTGCTGAATACATTTTTCCATTGGTTTACCAGTTAAAATGAGCATGCTATACTCCAAATAGAAAATGGCAAAGATCATTAATAAAATTATTATTATAACAACACACACAAAGAAACAAAATGCTCTAAATAAGCAGGCACCAAAAATGTCTAATTGCATGAAGGGTCTGAGATGTGCCACCCATCTCCTTTTCAATGGAAGCATGTAGTGTTTGCTCAAAACTATAGGAGACATCTGAACCTCCTCTGAAAACTTGTATTTCCTACGGATTAGAGGAAGACATTCTTAAAAATTTATTTGTATTTTTGACAGTATTATAGATGTCTCCCATTTCCCCTGGTTTGCCCTGCTCCCCCAGGCCCCCACCCCACCCCAGGCCTTCATAATGCTATTATCTGTGTTCATGAGCTATGAATATATGCACATAAGTTTTTTTTAAATATATTTTATTGATTGTTTTACAGGAGGAAGGGAGAGAGATAGAGAGATAGAAACATGGATGAGAGAGAAACATCGATCAGCTGCCTCCTGCACACCCCCTCCTGGGGATGTACCCACAACCAAGGTACATGCCCTTGACCAGAATCGAACCTGGGACCCTTCAGTCCACAGGCTGACGCTCTATCTCCTGAGCCAAACTGGTCAGGGCATATTATTTATTTAAAGAAGTAAAAGCATTCACTTTCTTCTTGGACTAACTTACTTGAGAACCAAATTTTTTTAAAAAAAATAGTTTCAATTGAAGAATACAGAAAGGTATATACATTATACACATATGAGTGAGATCATGTGATATTTATCTGGCTTATTTTGCGTAGCATAATACTCTCAGGTTCCTCCATGCTGTCACAAAGGATAAGAGATCCTTCTTTTTTACAGCTGCATACTCCATGGTGTAAATGTATCACAGCTTTGTTATCCACTCATCCACTGATGAGCACATGGACTGTTTCCAGATCTTAGCTATTGTAAATAGTGCTGCTATGAGCACATTATAAAAGTAAGCTTGTGGCTCTGGCCCACTAGGGCCTGTGGCATGTCTGCCGGAACAGAGGAATGGAAAGTCTTGCTTGGTTGTAGTTTTGATGTTCTGAAGGGAACATGAAGTTGATTTAGCAGATGGCCATACACATTTTGGGAGAGCAGGGTATTTTGCATCAGTCATTTCTTATAGTTTGCATTACGACAACTTGATAGTCTCAAATCAGTTCAGACTTTTTGGCATAGTTTTGCCAGGTAATTTGTTTTAACAAGCATATGGTTTTTCCTTAGTTACTTTTTTTGAAGAATAAAGTTCTTTGGCCTTACAAAAATACCAACAAATCTGTATTTTAAATAATTCTCCTACTTTTATATTACTTAAAATGAAAAAAATTTGCATTACAACAACTTGATAGTCTCAAATCAGTTCAGACTTTTTGGCATAGTTTTGCCAGGTAATTTGTTTTAACAAGCATATGGTTTTTCCTTAGTTACTTTTTTTGAAGAATAAAGTTCTTTGGCCTTACAAAAATACCAACAAATCTGTATTTTAAATAATTCTCCTACTTTTATATTACTTAAAATGAAAAAAAGTATTTTTATTTAAAGTGGCCACATTAATGTAAATTAAAAACAAGAATTTTTATAAATGAGCTGGAAATCAATGAAACTATGCAACATATTGAAAATTGCAGAAAATCTAATACCTTAAAAATAAATCTCTGATTAAATTTGGTCTTGTGCCAGGGGCTTTTTACAACTACTTTAAGGTTAAGAACCAATTGCACTAATTCAACCACTACTAGTAAATTAATCCTAAGTGACAACTGTGCATCTAAAGTTAATAAAACTTATTTAAGAAGAAAAGAAAGCAATGGTGACATTAAATGACTATTTCAGCATGTTTTAAAGACCAATCATGAAAATTTTGGGATAAAAGCAGAAAGAAATAAAATTTTGCTGAATAAACAAGATGAAGAACACATTAACAAAAACATAACCCGTGTAGATTTATTTACAGTTAGTTTCAGCATTCTCTTTGCTTCTGAAATATGTCATGGTTAAATATTGGGTGCAGCCAAATATATACATGATTAAATAAGTTTGGAATAAAAAAGAAGGGCAGTGAAGCTAAAAAGGAAAAAAAAAGATGATGTTCTTTTCAAACAACACAACCAAACAGTAATCATTAATGTGCTTCAAATCCCCACCTGAAAGATTGAAGTCAGAGGTTAATATCATTCTTTACCTTATAATGAGGCCAGGGTAGAAGTTTCACTTAACACATTTATTTGTCCTTATTATAATAACTTAAGACATGTTCAATAAAACGTGCAAGTGTTTTTGTTGTTTTTGTTTCATGTCTTTAACCAAATGAAAAATAGTGTAACCTTGTGTGTAGATAGGTATCCTGAATGGCTAAACAATCAATATATCCTCAGTCCAGAGAATGTGTCAAAAGAGCATCCACTTGATTATCTTTCACTGAGCTTAATGTGATCATTAAAATTGTAAATTCAGCGTTATGCATTATCAAGCAAAAGAAATGTACTGAAAATAGTCTTCCAACTCTACATTGATTTATTACCATATGAGAGAAGGGAGGAATTTATGTATTTATAACCCTGAATCAACAAATACATTTATAGTTCATGATGACAACTGGCTCATTCAGTGAGTATTTTGTCAAGCCAATCACAACTAAAACAGCAATTTGAAACCAAAATTGTAACAAAGAAAAGATGACAGTGGAAATGAAGCTTGAGAGCTGTGTGAAGAGATCATGGTTATTACAAGTTATATGACACTCCCATTTACATGTGATTAGAATTGGTAATCATGTTAAAATAAGGAAGAGGGTAATTAGCCATTTCTCTATACTGGAAAAAAAAAAAGTCTTTGGCTGAAATGCTCAGGAAAAGAAGCAGTGAAAGGTACAAGACGGTTGGTAAGAGCCATCTGTGACCACTGCATAACAAACGCAACTTAGTGCTCAGTAAGAAACCCTTTAAAATTGCCATTAGCAGGAGTTCTGAAAATATTATACCACACATTTTCTCCCTATTTTCATATATTCTTCTCTTCAGTGACATAGTTGACAAAGCAGGATTTAAAAAATGTGCCATTGTCACTTGTATCCAGGCATTTATGTAAACCAAGGTTCTAGGAAAATTGTAATGCAAAGCAGAACAGAATTTTTCAAAACATTGCTCAGAATCTGTGGTAACAGTTCTCTGTCATGTGGCACACTTTCCTAAAGTTTCCCTGTTCAGCATTGGGGAAAAAATGTTATTTTCACAGATAGACTGCAGTTCTTTATTTATACAGGCAATAGGAAACATTATTTTTATTCACCAATATATTATTAAGATGAATGTAAATTTTATGTAAAGACATCAAATACTTTGTTTTCTATTTATTCCTTTACTTTTGTCTAGTCATTTCCCTTCTTTTTCTCTCCAAAATCACAGAGCCTCTTATACCTTCAGGAGCATATTGGTAAATGCTTGAAAACATTGACACAGTCATTATCTAACCTTTTATAATTAAGCAAAGTGAAGTCCACTGAGGCAAGGAGACTGATCCAGGTCTGTATAATTTAGCTAGTTGCTAAGTTGGAACCCTATTACATGTTTACTGACACACCCCAGCATTGTGTTACATTTCTGTTCTGTTTTGTTCTTGACATAAAGGGTAACTGGTAAGGCAACATGAATTTTCAAAAACAATACAATTAAGGAGTAATTAAATAATATGCCAAGTAGCAGAGCAAGAAAAAAATTATATTGCTTTGAGGTTATTCCACTGTTAAAAGTTTTGCTCTTGAACCTACTTTAGCCCTGGCCAGGGAGCTCAGTTGGTTAGAACATTGTCCTGATACGCCAAGGTTGTGGGTTTGATCCTGGTCAGGGCACATACAAGAAGCAACCAATGAATGCATAAATAGAACAACAAATCTCTCTTTCTCTCTCAAGTCAATAAATTAAAATAATGAAGGCCTGGGGTGAGGGGTGGGAGCAGGCTAGAAGAGGGCAATGGGGAAAAAAAGGGGGGACATATGTAATACTTTCAACAATAAATATTTTTTTAAAAAATAAACCCACTACTGATTTTTTAAAGAGCTATCTCAGGAGGTGTTCATGGAGATGACCCTTAGCTTTGAAATTCTCATGACATAGCTTCTGAAGATTTCACAAAGGCAGAGATGCTGCAATGTGATTGATGCCAAGTTGCAGGAATTATACTACTCTGTCTACAATGAACCAGGTTCAAGCCAGCTTGAGAAACCTCAGCTCAGCTCAAACCATCAAGTAACTAAAGTTTGTGTTTGGAAACTTCTAGCCACACACTCTCTTACCCCCCCCCCTTCTATTATTCAGAGCTTAGAAATGTTTACTCTTTAGTTAAATTAACTCTTAGTTGTTGTTATACTAGAGGCCTGGCGCATGAAATTTGTGCATGGGTACAGTCCCTAGTCCTGGCCTGTTATCAGGGCCATTTTCCCTGGCTGCCAGCAGCTGGCCCTGCCCCAAGCCACCACCCACCCCTGGTTCCCCATTCATCATTGGGCAATCAGAGCCTGCCGGCTAGGGGGAGGGACCAATTGGTGATCAGCCGTGGTTCTGATCATTCCGCCATCTGATTTGCATATTATTCTTTTATATATATACTAGAGGCCCAGTGCACAAAATTTGTGCAGTGGGGGGATGGGGAGGAGGTCCCTCAGCCCAGCCTGGCCCTCTTGCATAGGGGGTGGGGAGGAGGTCCCTCAGCCCAGCCTGGCCCTCTTGCAGTCCGGGACCCCTCAGGGGGATGTCTGCCTGCCAGCTTAGGCCTGCTCCGCGGGGTTTGGGCCTAAGCTGGCAGTCAGACATCCCTCTTGCAGATCTTAGTTGTTGTTATACTAAAGGCCCGGTGCATGAAATTTGTGCATGGGTACAGTCCCTAGTCCTGGCCTGTGATCAGGGCCATCTTCCCTGGCTGCCGGCAGCCAGCCCCAGTTCCCCATTCATCATCGGGGGATCAGAGCCTGCCGGCTAGGGGGAGGGACCAAGTGGTGGTCAGCGGTGTTTCTGGTCATTCCGCCATCTGATTTGCATATTACTCTTTTATATATATACTAGAAGCCCATTGCACGAAGATTCACGCAATAGGCTTTCCTTCCCCTGGCTGCCGGCACCGGTTTTCCCCCAGCACCTGGGACCCAGGCCTATGGTCCAGCCGCAGCGGAGAAGCCAAGCCTGGACAGTCTTCAGTCTTCAGCCTTCACTCTGGCCGGAGCCTTCAGTCTTTGCTCTGCACCTGTTCTCTTTCTCCTTACCGCTGGCCTGCTTGCTGCTCCTTACCACTCGGCTCGCTGCTCCTTAGCACTGCCACAGAGGCGGAATAGGCTCCCACCACTGCCACTGCGCTTGCCAGCCATTAGCCGGGCCTCTGGCTGAGTGGCACTCCCCCTGTGGGAGTGCACTGACCATCATGGGGCAGCTCCTGCATTGAATGTCTGCCTCCTGGTGGTCAGTGCACTTCATAGCAACTGGTTGTTCTGCTCATTCCGCTCTAATGGTTGCTTAGGCTTTTATTATATAGACTAGAAGCCCATTGCACGAAGATTCACGCAATAGGCCTTCTTTCCCCTGGCTACTGGCACCGGTTTTCCTCTGGCACCCGGGACCCAGGCCTTTGGTCCGGCCGCAGCGGAGAAGCCAAGCCTCGACAGTCTTCAGTCTTCACTCTGGCCAGAGCCTTCAGTCTTTGCTCTGCTCTGTGTATGCAAATTAACTACCATCTTTGTAGGGTTAATTTGCATAGTTGCTCTGATTGGATGGTGGGCCTAGTGAAGTGACACCAATTTGCATGTTTCTGTTTTATTAGTGTAGATATAGGTAGATGTGTTTCAATCCTTCCACTTCCAGAGAAATGGGCCCAGGAGGGTTGCTGAAAGTGATAAGGGAGGCAGCAGGGTGAACTCTTCTTTTTTGGGGGTCGGGGGAGAGTTTCCTCCTGATGAGGGGCTTCAAAGGGCAGCAGCCTACTTCTGCTACCCTTTGTCTCCAGAGACACAATTTCTGACTGGCATCTGGCAGGACAGAGCAGTTGCAGGTACAGGACTGGGAGGCCTTTCTGCATGCAGCTCCCTGGAGAGTCTCTTCCCGCCAAGGAAAGCTTTGTTCTAGCCATTTCTCCTGGAGCCAGGGCTGCTGGGTGGTGGGGGGCAGGAGGGCAGAATGGAGGTGGGTCAGGGCAGGGCAGGGCAGAGCAGGGCAGGAAGAAGTATGGGGTAGAAGATAGGGGTTTCAGGGAGGGAGAGGGTGAAATCTGTGTTTGTGAGGGGGGAGGGCTTGTTCAGAAGGAGAGTTGGGGTCAGCATAGGAAGGTTTGGAGGTACTGGAGGAGTAACAGGGACCAGCAGATGCCAGAATAAGGGAAAGGGTCTACGGAATCAGGTGGGGGTCCGCGAGGGTGAGTGTAGACAAAGTCCCTTCCCCAGACCCTGCCATCCCAGGTGGCTAGTGGGAAGGGTCCATAGTGAGGCACTGAGCCCCCAACACTTTGTGTCTGAGGCTCCAGAACATGTGGCCAACATGCCCCGCCCCTGCCACCCCCGCCAAGTGCTGCCATTTGGAACACATGTGCAGACACATGGATTGTTTTTAAGTTAATGCTTTTTAATTCACTCTGTTGTTTTTTATTGAACAAGCAGATTCTGCTGGTGTGTGTCCCTTTGCAGGGCAGCAGGGGAGTTCTCCATGGGCAGAGATCTGATAAGAGACAGAGAATAAGGCCCAGCGAGACATGGGGAAGGAGTAAACAGGATCGGAGAGCAAGGAACAGGGAGAGAGATGCACAGGCACAGAGAACCCAGGAAGGCTAAGGGAGGCACTCAGCCCTAAGGCAGAGCCAGTGTGCTGAGACATCCTGCTTCGGGCAGGCGGATCCCTCCACCTCCAGCTAAGGCCCTGGGGCTGAGCTTGCGCTCCACTGCTCTCTGTTCTGTTCAGTGTAGACATGGCTGAACTGGCCTCAGGGAGAGGGCTGGGAGGATGTGGCGGGCAATGGACTGAGTATGCAGGACCAGGGGCGCCCAGGGCTAGGGATTCAAGGCCAGACTGAGAGAGGAGGACCTGGAGGCGTTCCCTCCCTGGTCCCCACACACCTGTTTTTGAGCGAAGCCCGAATCCTGAATCCTGAATCCTGAATCCTGTGCTGTGCCTCTGGAGAGTGGCGGCCCTGGCCTGCTGTGCCGCGTAGGGTGAGTGCCCTAACCTCTCTGAGCCCTGGCGTTGCCACCTGCAGGAGAGGAGCGCTGATGGCTGAGGTTGGAAATGGCTCAGGGGCCGAGGAGACAGAGCATGGTCTAGGACGCCTCCGTTTGGCGGTTACATCTGAAATCCCAGGGATTTTTGGCCTTGGCCGCTGCTCCTGGCTCACGTTTATGTAGGATTTGCACAGTCAGGAGAGCCGGGTGCTAGCTCTTCCTTCATTTGCAGCTGAGAACCAGTTCATCCTTCCCCACCCCCGTCCCACCTCCCCTCTTCTCCTCATTGGCGCCTGGTACTCGAGAATCTTCCCAGCGGCCAGTGTAGACACACGACTGAGGATATACAAAGATATCTCCAAGCCAGCACGTGGTGGCTGTGTAGACAGATGGGCAGACAGACACAGGACACAGGGTGCTGTGGACGGGGATGGGGATAGAGCTTCCTGGCCAGTGAGAGGGCTCATTCGGTGGAGCAGCAGCTCCGTGGGTGCGTTCACGCGGGTGCAGCTCCCAGGCCCGGAGATGGTGAACTGAAAGCCCAGGGTAATTAGAGTGAATTACATGTGTGCAAACTCTCCGCAGGGGAGGCCGTGGGCCGGCCACCTCTCCCCCGGCCTGACCCCTGCCATCCTGCCTCAACAAAGGGGTTTTGCTGGCACAGTTGGGGCTGAGTGCCTGGGGGAAGGGGTGCAGGCAGAGAGCCCCAGGGCCCAGGGGTTCGGGTGAGCCCTCCGCCTCCAGAGCGCTCTCCGTGATGACACACCCCAGCGCACTGCGGCCCTGGATGCCCCGGGATGCAGGTCGCCACCGGGTTAGGAATTAGACCAGAACTGGGTCCGAGCTCACCGTGGCCTTGTGCTGAGCGGGCCCAGGCGGCATGGGCCCCATCATTTAGGTCCTTAGGTTCCTATTTTATATATATTATTGATTTCAGAGAGGAAGAGAGAGAGAGAGAGAGAGAGAGAGAGAGAGAGAGGAAGGAAGGAAGGAAGGAAGGAAGGAAGGAAGGAAGGAAGGAAGGAAGGAA
>NW_005368827.1:2047970-2066008 GCF_000412655.1 Myotis brandtii
GAAAGAAAGAAAAGAAAGAAAGAAAGAAAGAAAGAAAGAAAGAAAAGGAAGAAAGAAAAGGAAGAAAGAAAGAAACATCAATGATGAGAATCATTGATTGGCTGCCTCCTGCATTCCCCACAGTAGGGATTAAGCCCACAACCGGGCATATGCCCTTGACTGGAGTGGAACCGTGACCTCCTGGTTCATAGATCAATGCTCAACCACTGAGCCATGCCAGCGAGCAAGTCCTTAGGTTTCTGTTATCTTGGCCTCCTGAGCATTCCCCTCTCTGTGAACATTCCAGACTGGGCTCTCCTTGTTTCCTGCCACGGGGGTGCCTGTCTGGAGCTGTGGCCGCGGATGACGGAGGGACAGAGTCTGGTGCTTGGCTTTTGGTGATCAGTTTGTCTCTGCCTGGATGTGCCACAGGGACCCCAACAGAGTGACTTTTCTGAGCTTTAATTTGCGAATCCACACCGTGCATGCCTCCTCTGAGAGCGGAGTCCAAGGGGAAGGAGAAAGGTGCGAATTCCTCATGTGTGAGTGAGGCTTTACCCTTTGAACTGCTAGGCTGAAGCAGTGATGTAATTTTGTGGTTTCAGGAGCCTTTGGCAGGTTGGGTTGGTGGTGGCGGGGTAGAGTTTTATATTTCTACAGAGGCCCAGTGCACGGGTGGGGGCTCCTATCTGGGTGGGGGTCCCCGCTAGGGGGCGGGGCCAGTTGGGGCGAGGGGCCGTGGTCATTCTGGTCATTCTGGTCGTCTGGTCGTTCTGCCATTTCAGTCACTGGGCTTTTATTATATAGGATTGATGTTTTCTTTTTTATTCTCCCCCACCCCAACCTTTTCCTGAAGATGTTAGGCAAACTGTTGAATTTCCTTTTCCTAGAACTAATTGATAGGATGTCATTCTGTTGATTCTCTGCTCTGCTGGACTAATGTTTTAAATATCTTAGGAAGAGCCATTCTCTGATTTTCACGCTTTCACATCACTACTACAACAGATAGAACACAGCTGCTTCATTTTGGACATCCCTTATCCAGGACTCTGTGCTTTTCATCCAAGCTTCAGCCCACACTGAACTGTAATACAAAGCAGAATAGAGAATCTGTTGAAATATTGCTTGGAATCTTTGATGGTTGAAAAAAAAGTTTGCATAAATGTCATTGAGAACCCTAAGGGAAAAAAATAAAATCTTCACAAATGTTTGCTGGATGGAATCTGAGACTCTGGCCAAGAGGCCTTTATAAGAGGAGTTTGGAGTTAGGGGCAGAAAGCATTCTCGGAAATGGTACGTAGTGTCATGCACTGAGCTGAGCCCATTGGATAACCTTTCTGTACTTGAGGAACATGAGTGAAGCTATCACCAAAGGCAGTCAAGCAATGAGAAGGATCAGCCAGGTAGGGCATGAAAAAATTGCCATCAACCTGAGGTGGAGGGAGGAAAAGGAAAAAAACAAAAACTGCCCTGGGCGGTTAGTGTGTTTGCTCTCAGTGGTGCATTGTGTCTCCCTTCCCCCTTCCCGGGAAAAGCTCCTGGGATGTGCTGTGTTACTCCTTCCTGGGACCATCTGCGCCCTCCCCCCAAAATGCATAGCTGCACATGTGACTCTCAACCTTTGTCAGCTTCTCAAACTAACTTCCTTCCAACACTTAGCCTTTGCCACAGTGTCCATTTGCTATGCCTCGCCCTGGCAAGGTTTATAATTTCAGCATATACTCCTCTACCTTCTTATCTTTTTCTTTCCTCTTCTTCACTCTCAGCTACACTTAAATGGCTGTCTAAAGAGGCTAAACATTAATGGTTTCCTATGTGTCATAGAAGGAGCAGACATTTACACACTTGTTTCAACATTTGTCACAATTGTATCCTTCCCTTAACGCATTTACTATTTTGAAATTTAAATGAATTATCATACTTTTCAATATTAGCAATAGATGATATTATTTTGCTTCAGCTAATAGTGTACAGATATGCCAAAAGTGAATAAAATGTGATATATCCGTCCCCTGACTTGGGACACATGTGGTGATCTGCATATCCTTTCGAGAGAGCAGCTGTCCTCAGTCCTAAACCAAGGTGACATTTAGCACCTACCGACTACTTTATCGACAGTCACAGAAGAGTGCTCTAGATTGAATCGGCTATAACCGCTGTTTCCATTTAAGATACATTGTGTTAGGTGGCGTGAGCTGATGCTGCCACTTAGAGCAACACCTTGGTATTTGAAAAACACAGGCGCTCTGCCACGGCGTTAGTCAATGCAGCACTCCGGGTCAACTTGAAATGCTCCAGCGAGAAAACATATTTTCAACTGGAAGGAGCAGCATTTTCCATAACAGCAATTATTCAAGTACACTGACATTATCCATCCCATAACATTTGACTTTCAGCAACTCAAATTTAAAAAAAGAGCCATTTTAGTCCAGAATAATATTACTGTGTAGTTGATAAATAGTTGCAAATTAGTTGGTGGAAGAAAATTGCTTTCTGGGTTATTAAGATAGAGGAGGTCCTTTTGGGTTAGTCCCGGCCAGAGATTACTTTTTATTGACATTTATATCATACCTCTGAGCTTTAAGAAAATAGAAATGAAATAAAATCAGGTCAAGCAAGTACAAATGGGAAGGTATTGCTGAGAACTGCATGGACATCTAAACACCTCAACCCAAATTAAACACAAGCAGCTCGGAATTGCACCCCCACCTGTGAATCATGCTGAGGCAGAAAATACAGAGGGTTTATTTAGAAAGCCCTGGCAGTGGGGAAGTAGTGGGGAAAAGCTTCAAAATTGCTAATTTATTTTGCTAAGGAGCTCATCAAGACTAGCAGACACAGGAAGGATTTCAGACGGGCTCGTAAAGTGGCTCACAATCAATTGCAAAGCTAGACATATTAGTCTAGAATCAAAACGTTATTGCTTTTAGTCACTGAGCATTACTGAGCACAGCGTGCTATAGAAAGATTGCAGGCCGCCAAAACTGCTTGGCTTTAGCAGATTTTTTAGCTTTTGCAAAAATGACAGAAACATATGCAGAGCAGTAGCCTTCCTTTCAAGCAAGTTTTCTGTTAGCTGATCACCTTAAATTGCAACTTAAAACTTTGTTGCTGAAATAGTTTATTTTCCCCCTGATTCTTCCTGAAACTCTCCTTCATTACTTTCAATGATGCATTTCTCACCAAGCATCATATTCATACTGGAGTTCTAGCACTAAAACAAGAGTCATTTCCCTGGTGGTGGTGGTGGTGTGTGTGACATACATATTGTCGCTTTTGGAAAAAAAAAGTGATTAAAACACTAGCATCTGTGACTCTCAAAAGTGAAATGAAATAGAAAGCTTGCTAAGGCATAAAATACCTGTTCTCCAAATTGCAGGACTGAGCACTGCAGTTCTGCTGCTGAGGCTGTGAACATTTTAAGGAAAGCTTCCAATCCCCTTTATGGCTCTGTGCTGAACGCAGAAACACTGGTCTCTGGTGAGAGAGTTTTCTTAGAAGTGCTAAAAAGTGCTGGGCTTTTGGAAGATTATGGGGAACCTTGTGAACTTTTATTATTCTGCGTTCTACCCCAAAGCGATGCGTGTTGTATCAGTGTCTATTGAGGGATCTCGTGTAATTCTAACCCAGATCCCCATCACCAGAGGTGAGCTGCTGAGTTCTACCTGCATTCAAGTTCCCTGACTTTGACTGCCAACCAAATAGTCCCTGGCCAGCTCAGTAGCCTTACACATAACGTAAACTGCTCCTATTTTTGGTAAGCTATTTCAGCAACCACAGTGCTAGAAGCAAAAACTAGTTCTTTGTTTCAGTACTACTCTGAAATAGGCTGCTTTCTTATAAGTAAAGAAATCATGTTAACTTTGTTAACTTCGATGTTCCTGATGAGTCAGGCAAGACTACCTCTGAAGTAATCTGTCCACTTTAGTCACTACTGCAGGAGAGTAGGGTGACAGAAACAAATGGGTCATGCAAGCCCAGTGTCTCCCTGACGCTATTAACGAGGATATGCCGGAAAAGAGGTCAGAATAAAACAAATACCATAATCAATTGCTTTTAGCTCTTTTGGAATTTTCATTTCTCTTGTTCAAGCTTCTGGAGGCTTCTTGCTTCTTTTTTTTCAGTAAAAACAAACAAACAAAACAAAACAATCCTTTTCCATATACATCATTGGGGATTCTATATGTTCACAGTTGCGGTTTCAGTCCAAAAAATGAAGGAAGGATACAAGAATAAGCTTAAGGGAATGATATTGGAAATAGAAAGGCTGTTGCACTCCAGCGACAAATATCACTGCTATGTTAAAGGAAGCAAATAAAATTAAAAAAAAAACACTATTTACTGAATAATGTCTGGGCACCAAGTCTGTATAGCTTATGATGCTAAGATGGGAAAAGACATGGCATATGGGTGAGAAGGGTCAATTAATTAATAACTTGACTGATCTTCAAGCATTGAGTAGCAAAAAACTATTATTTGTAATTATATCACTAAAATATTTTCACCCAATGATTCAAAGCATATGAATAATATAAGTTTATTTGAAAAAAAATTCTATTTTTAGATTGTGGTATCTTATTCTATTCCTTTTAAATTTAAGTGTTATTTGGGTGGCTTTATTCTAGCCATTTGACAATTTTCTAGGATAATACAAAAATTTATTTTAACTAATTATTACTCACAAATTCTAATCCTTTATTAGAATTAAATTTTAAGAATTTAAACATGGACTGACATCAACATGTTTGTTTAACAGATACAGCATTTATTATGTTATATTATACTCATTGCCTGTGCATTAGCCTTACCATTTCCTCAAAAGTACTTTAAAAAGTATTTAAAGAAGTAGTCACTTGGGTAAAGTATATGTTTATTTCATTGATAGCTTTGCCGTGGAATTAAACCATATTTTAAAATATATACAAAATTAAGAATACAAACTGGTCTTTGGATTCAAGAAGATTCAGAATCAATTAAAAGCTAGATGAGATTCAGCCTTCTTTTTTTAGGACTCAGGATTTCCCTGTCCTATTTGATACTTAGAAAAAACATAAAAATTAGTAGATTTATTTTTATATATCCAAATAGAATTAGGATATCTGTCTGATGTATTTGTATACCACAATAACTTGAGGCTGTGTAATAATAACAATAGTTAACACTTACTGACCACTATGATGGGCAAGCAACTCTGTTATGTGATTTACATACATTACTTATTTAGTTTTTAATACATCACAATAAGGTGCCATTTACAATGAGAGCAATGAGATATAAAAGGAGGCCAGTGGTGGCTTGCTTGGGGTAACATAGCAAGTTCTTTGTGCTCCAGAGAACATGATCTGTTACTTGGTACAATCACACATTTTGTAAGTACTAACTGTGTCTGTAGCATGCTAAAATATCCTATATAATAAAAGCTTAATATGCGAATTGTCCCCTTGGGCCATCATTCGACGCGGAGTTTGACTAGGAGACCGGGAGTTTGACCACTCACTGTGATGTGTGCTGACCACCAGGAGGTGGCGCGGAACATGGTGGGTGTGGGCGACACGCTGCGACCTCTCACTGGCTACCTGGGGGCAGGGGTGACAGAGATGCAGTGAGAATGTGGGGTGTCCGCCAAGCTCACTCTCACTCCCCCTTCTACTCCCCCCTGGGATGCTAGGGTTTGTGCACCGGGGAAGCCCCTGCGCTCAGGTGCCAGGCACCCGCAAGGGGCCTGCCCTGCACCGTGTGGCCTCTTTTGGGTGAGCCAGGCCATAGCTGCTGGGACTGCAGGGGCCGGTTGGGCTCCCTGTGGGTTCGCGCAGGAGCCAGTCTGCGAGGCCGGCCGGGAGAGAGCGCATTGCCTGCCCAGCTTTTATGTGGTGCCGCTGGGCAGCCCAGAGGCCCATGCTGCACCCCAGCCTGCGGAGTCCAGTCACGCTCACTGCATCTCCGTGTGTGGACTCGGGTGCTATGACTCAGGCAGAAGGGGGTCTGCAGGGGTCTGGGGGCCCAGATGCTGCCCAGGGCCCAGAGGTCAGCTGGGACCTGCCCTTCCACGCCAGTCACTTGTGCTTTGATCGCTGGCCAGGCCTAGGAACTGCACCCGTGCACGAATTTCTTGCACTGTGCCTCTAGTTCTATTAAATAAAAGCAGTGGTATTTTAGGGTAATAACCAACCTATAAAATTCCTAAGAATCTTAAATTTTCTGAGTTCCAGTTGACAACACATTCAAAATTAATGTTTCCAAATATGGGAAGTTACTTTCACATTAATTATAGTAAATTTAAAATAAACACCATTCATATACACTTTATTTTAAAGTGATTTTGATAGTTCTAACTCTTTGAGTGGGTAGGGTAAGCAACTTTATTTTTGTATTTTTGTATGAATTTAATAAAGCTAATTAGAGTTCATTTTTCCCATATCTCCAAAAGAGTGTGTGTATATGTGTATGTCTGTGTGTGTGAACTACATTTAAAATTTAAATGTTCTTGAGACAGGTGAAGTGGGCTTACAGTCACATTAAGCTATATGTGATTGTGGCTGGAGTATATTTAATTCAGAGGAAAACTGAATGAACAATATGTTCCTTAGTGTCTGGAAGGAAACATCCATGGGAAATCAGAAAACTGTGGTTATGAACTGGTTGCCTAAAGAAATGGGAGCTTGTAAATATCACTAAAAACGTTTGTGGATTATATATCATCGTCTAAGGTTAACATTGATATTAAGGGGAAGTTTATATTAAAGCTTCCTGGTTATTGAGGAAACTCAAGGAAGAACAGATGGGTTTCTGGATAGCCCCAACCAGGAACAAGGGCACTGTTGTTAGGTAAGGCAGCTACTTTCTCTGGGTCTTATTCTCTCACTCTCATTCTTGCTCTTTCCCACTCTCTCTTTCTACCTCCTATCTGCTCTATGCTTCTCTTTTTAATTTCACTTCATCCATCTTACATTGCAGATTGGTTCTCTCTGCTTCTGTATATTTGATAACCAAACTAATCTAACTGGCAAAATTCTAGTTAAGTTACTTAATCTTTTCCCCTTGCAATTCCAATATTCTTGGTGAGAATGTGGTTGGTTAACTAGGGTCTGATGTATTCTACTTGTCAAACCAGCTATGGCTGGGTTGGCATACCCTACAAGGGGGTAGTAGGGATCATCCATGGGGGTTGGGGTAACAAAATGTTTCAAATATAATTTGTCCTTGGGATTAATATCCAGATCAAATCACAGGAATAAATAAGAAATGGCAAAATTTGGGTGATTAATAGGTTAATTGTCCTGAAGACCAGGATAGAAGTTACGAACAATTCCCAGATCATCCTAGCCATAAATAAAATGTAAAATATATTTTCTCAGGTTATTTCTGAAATTCTATATGGCAGGAAATTTAATGACAAAAAATCTATAGGATGGAGAAAACTGTCTTTCTTAACTTGGCTGATAGTTTATTGATATAGAATAGATAAAAGTGATTATTACATTGAGTTCGTCTTACCTTTGGTAAACTCTCAGATTAATGAATTTCGAGATGACCTGTTTGTAGCCATATTAATGGGCAATTTTCAGGTTAATTTCACATCCTCTGTTATCTATATTTCTGGTTCTAAGCCTGAGCTGGAAATCTTTTGATTGTGTTTTTAGATTTTTCTTTTATATCTGAATCTATGACTTTATTTTTTTTTAAATATATTTTATTGATTTTTTACGGAGAGGAAGGGAGAGAGATAGAGAGTTAGAAACATCGATGAGAGAGAAACATCGATCAGCTGCCTCCTGCATATCTCCTACTGGGGATGTGCCTGCAACCCAGGTACATGCCCTTGACCGGAATCGAACCGGGACCTTTCAGTCCGCAGGCCGACACTCTATCCACTGAGCCAAACCAGTTTCGGCTGAATCTATGACTTTAAATAATTCCCAGTTAAGCTTTATTCTAGAAAGCATTGTACTTACTCTATAATATAGATCTCTTTGTGATATTCATAATGGCTCTTGCTTTGACTGTTTAGAGATAAATTATTTTAACCCTTATAGCTGAAACAAGAAATGATGCAATTAAGTGGGGAAAAAATTATCCTAAATTGTTTCCCATTTCCACACCCATAAGCCCAGTGGAATTCTATGATTTACTGTACAATCACAAGGTAGCTGCTCTTTGCTTTTTAAAAATTGAAGCTGTTCTGTAAGAGAAATAAAGATATTTGGCGTTTTCTAGCAGAATTGTTCCTTCTAGATGTTCTTAATCAATAATTAGCATCCATCCCCCTAATTATATTTAACAGACAATGCAGTGGGTAATTTAGAGGAAAACAAGCAAACAAACAAACAATAACAACAACAAAACTGAATTTCTTTGAGAGGAGTAAAGAATAGGAAAATACCCAATAGATTAAAGAGAATTGTAATAATAGTATAAGAACAGTATTCAATTTCAATTTTAGAAATATTGAAATCTGTCAAGTTGCCGAAATTGATAACTAGACTTCAACCAACTCTTTTTCTTGTCTTTTGGGCTTCTTACTCTTTCCTACCACGTACTGTGATGGCTGCATGGCTTTCCATACTCTTCTTCAAGCCTTATTCCATCAATCAACCTTCAGAAAAGGGTTCAATAACCTGATGTGCACACTCATAACTTAATAGTAAGTCTTAATACTTTTTCCATCTCTGTACCTTTCAACAAGCTTGGAAGCCTAACAGCAAACAAAGTCTCCAGTTTTGGGATTTCATAGATACTCTAAGAAGTCATTAGTGCTTTCTTAGTATCTCCACAAAATGTATTCCTGCCAACTTGTAACCTGTCTGCAGCTGGGATGAGAACAATCTGTCCCAGAGAACATTCTCCAATAGGGATCACTTTTCTTTTTATTGATTTCAGAGAGAAAGGGAGAGGAAGAGAGAGATTGAAACATCAGTGATGAGAGAGAATCATTGATTGGCTGCCTCCTGCATGCCCCCAACTGGATATTGAGCCCACAACCTGGGCATGTGCCCTTGACCAGAATGGAACCTGAGACCCTTCAGTCCTCAGGCGGACACCCTATCCGCTGAGGCAAACCAGCTAGGGCAGGGATCACTTTTTAAGTTTTTGAAGGTTATGCTTTGATAGGCCGACATATCAGTTTGTTAAATCTGCCTTGACAATGGACCACAGACTGGGTGGCTTAAGCAATAGAAAGTTATTTTCTCACAATTCTGGAAGTCCAATGTTAAGGTGTCAGCAGGTTTGGTTTCTTCTGAGGACTCATTCTTGGGCCTGTAGACAGCTGTTTCTTACTGGGTCCTCACATGGTCTTTTCATTGTGCATATGGTCTCCTGAGGTCTCTGTGTGTGTCCAAGTTTTCTATTCTTGTAAGGACACCAGTCAATTTGGATTGGGACCACTTTGAGGACTCAATTTTTACATAATCACCTCTTTAAAGGCCCTATCTTCAATTATAGTCTCACTAGAGGCCCGGGGCACAGGTTTGTGCACCAGTGGGGACCCTCGGCCTGGCCTGCAGGGATCAGGCCGAAACAGGCTCTCCAAAATCCCCCGAGGGGTCCTGGATTGTGAGAGGGCAGTTCTTGGGTGACGCACCCCAGAGAACCGCAGCTGCCAAGTCACCGCAGCTTGGCAGCTCCTGCATTGAGTGCCTGCCCCCTGGTGGTCAGTGCACGTCATAGCTACCGGTCAGACGGTTGAGCTGTTGGCCGGTTGCTTAGGCTTTTATATATATAGATTGTTGAAAGTTAGAACATATGAATCTTGAAGAGACACAAGCCCATAAGAAAAGGTCATTAAGACTATAATGAAAGATTAGAAGAAACAGTGTAGAAAATTTAAAATGTCAGTTGGAGGATGGGCTGTGTGAAAATGTAGAGAAGTAGTCCAGAAGTTGCATATGTATTATTTTTATTATTTTTAAATAGCTTTTAATTTTTGTATGCATGTCTATGCTTATATCAGCCATGGGTCCATCAACTTCAACCTTGCCCTCAGACCCTGCTATTCCTAAAGATCGAACCTAACTCCTACTACTGGTTATTTAAAAATAACCAGTAAAATAGGCATTAAAAATAGGCTGTGAGAAGGGTTCTATCTGGCATCATGAAGAGATCTGTATTATACTGTTGCTCCTATGATATAATCAATTTAAAAAGGCATTACAGAAATGAGAAGCTAATATATTTTATATTTTACAGAAATGTTATTTTGAGTGTGTTTGGTTGTTTATTTTGAGAAATATTGCAGAAACCTGTTAAAATAATCAGATAAATCTTTTCCCTCATTTACCTCCTCATTTTCTTGACATTGGCAATTTGAAAGTTTCCCTAACATGCCAATTAGATGGCTCTTTTCTTCACTATTCAAAATTACTGGTAGAAGAAACACAAAGTTTGCTGTAAATGTAAAAAAAAAATCTCTGGCAAATGTTGGAAGATTTTCAAATTAAAAATATTAGTGTTCAAATTATAACACCTACAATAATGTTTATCACTTTGTTGGCTTTGAATACCTATCTATTGTGGAGTGAATTAGTCAGGCTGTACCCTATACCTCCAGGGCACTTTGCACCTGCCTTTATTAAAGCATCCCTTGCATTGGGTAATAATCACGCCTCCCCATGTTTGTAACCCTAAACAGACTGCATATTATGTTCATATCTGCATTCACAGTATATAATGCATTGCTTGACACATGGCAGAGACTGAATACTTATTTTTTGACCAGAAGACATAACATGTATTTTCAATAGCAGTGCTGACACAACTAGCTTTCCATGGCCATGTGCAAGCAGTAATTGTGAGTAGAAAAGAGAGATCCTTGGTAACTTTGACCTTTGCCTTTCTTGCTATGTCACCATAGGGTTTAGCCTGGATATAGTTGAGTGAAAAATATTAGCGAGCAGTAAGAAAAAATGCCACCAATTTGTCACCAATTTTAGAAGTCTATGTGTCTATCCTCATCAATACAAATTAAATTAAATTGCACTTATTTTCCTACTGTTGGGGGTTCTTGGGACAGTGCTAAAACTGGGAAAGTCTTGAGTACCTGGGAAGGGTTAATAAACCTACAAAAAAGGCTTTCCTCACATAAAGCCTGTGAGTAAAAATGATTATCCAGTCAAAAGGTGAAAAAACTGACATTTATGGAGATAAAGCCAGATAAGGCCACTATAAAATGAGGTTATTAATGTATTTTCTCATAAGTTGTAAGGATAAAATGAGGTCATATACGTAAGGAGTGTAGATCATTACTTGGGACACAGTACACTCCCCAAAGACCAGGTGTTATTGTTAAAAGTGTATTACTCTTCCACAACATAACCAGTACTCACCAAGATTCAGCTTTAAGATGAGAGGATATAAGGGCCTAATTTTATGTCCTTTTAGTTTGTGTCATCATATAGGTAATAACCATTTCCAATAAGCCACTGAAAATATGAATTTAGAGCACATCTGAGAAGCCTGAAGTAAATATATCCCATTATACCAGATAATGGTTGAGGACATGGCAAGATATGAGTGGATCCTTGAGTGGATGTAGGAGAAGGGATTGTAGTGAGAAGAGACTACTGCCAGGACATCAATGAAATCAAGAAGAACGTGTCTCTTAGATGCTTTCAGGCATCTCGGCTGGGATGACTGCTAAGCATATTTTTATCAGGGGAGATGAAGTGCAAGCTCAATATGCATTATGTATGTTATGTAATATCTAGGGGATGAAGAGGTGGGCTGCAACTGGATAGCAATAGGGACCAAGACTGAAAGACCAAATTGAACTTATATGGTTCTTTAATGGCATTAAGAAAGAAAAGTAAGTTTAAAGCTTAAATTTCAAATTCAAAAATCTGGAGGTTTTAAATGTTTCACTGAAAAAAAAAAGGAATTAGATAGTAAAAGTATACATATTTCTTTGATGATTCACGAGGAACTTCAAAATATTGTGTTGTGTTTCGAGTTGATTTTTTAAAATACATTTACATGATGAGTTTAAAAATTCTGGTTAATAGGACATCTTAACTGATACCACTTTGAACAAGAGGAAGGTCAGTAAGTCAAACAGAACAGAAACACAATGGAACAAAATCCCAACATATCATGGCACAGCATATACTTTAAAAAATATTCCTGATCTAAGCATTGATGCAAATAAGTCACTCACCAAGAACATTATATTACTTAACAATTCTTTGAGTTCACCATTTTTCATTTTTCTCCTGAAAATGGATTGTCTTATTTTTAATTAAGTTTGAGTTTCTAACATTAAGTTATTTGTAAAATCTTTCATCAGAAATATTGGGGTGGAAGGTGTGGAGAAATCAGCAAAACATGGAGGTAAACTGGGGGTGGCAATTTCAAACATTCTTTGTAATAAGAGATTTCTTTTTTACATCAGGGTATATATATCAGGATAGTGTAGAAAGAAAATGTTGGAAAAATTGAGTTACTACCTGAAACCAACATAACCAGCTCATTTGCAAATGAGAAAGGAGAGATAGTTCCCTGTACCCCCCTCCCTCCACACCAGGGTTTCTGTTATATGTGTACTGTACTCAGCAATACCACTGTTTGAGGTGTTAAACCTGGGTTCATGATCAGGCATTAAATGACTCTATTAGATTTTGCTGACTGCAGGATTCATTTCAGAAAGCTCAAGACAGGGATTGGTGTGTGGGCGTTGAATGAAAAGACTTCAAAATTAAAAATAACATCCCTCTAACGCTCAGAGAATGAGCCGGCAATCCCAAGATCCTTGACACACATCCATAATGGTTTTCTCTGTATTGGGAGTAATGCAAATCATTGCTGAGTCCAATGCTGTTCCTGTGAAAGCTTTTAATTTCATAAGTAAGAAAATTAACCCAGATCATTGTTATTAATACATAAAAACAAACTAATGTGAGCCATAGATTAACCATTGCTTTTTTAATTTAACACCCTGGAGAGGAAAAGCCAGGTAATTATACTTTATCACTGAACGGTAAGCACAAATTTGTCTTTCCTGGATGTCTTTGCAACAGCGTGCAAAATTTTCAGCTAAGAGGTCCTTTATAACACCTTGTTCATTTTACAGCACACTATTCCATCCTTAGGTTGGAAATGATAGCTGCTTATTTATATTCTTCTAATTTTCAAAAGCCTGAGTGCAACGATGACTTTTACTGAAAGTCATTTGTAATTGTATTTGTTTGTTTGAGGACACGTAAGAAACGTTCAGGATTACTTATCACAGACGTTGAAAATGTTCTCTTTATCCTATTATGTATAATCAGATTAACCTTTCCTTTTGTGCTATAATTATTACACAAAGTGGCAAGGTTCATTTGGCGAGACATGATTTTCTTTAAATGAGCTCACTTATGTTAATCTTTTGATTAAAGGGGAAATAAGAGAAATGGGAGAAATTAGCACAGCTCGGGCAGATAAAAACCTAATTTGAATCAGAGAAAATTTGAAAGGGATTCAAGTGGTTTGTTTGAACCTTAGATCACTCCTTTAATGCCCCACAGCTAACGCCTTAGGGAGGGCCATCATACTTCAACCTGGATTAGAACAATCATGTCTAAATTAGACATTTTGCTTCTTTTTTGCTTTTTTCAATAATCTCTTTTACAAACATTTTCCTGGAATGACCTACTTTAAATATTTCTGAGCATGTAACATTTCTGCTCATAAACCTTCAATGGTTCTATACTAACACATGAATTATCAGTATCTCACCTGGCAATTACATCTACACATAGCCACTTCAAACTTTTTCAGAAGTTACAAATTCCCAGCCGGGACAGCAGTCTTTGACGAGCATAATTTGTCTGATCTACACAGTGTTCCTTAAAATGTTGAAAAGACTGATTTTAAAAGTCAGAAAATATATTATCTCCAAAAAGCATATGCTCCAGCAATATTGTTATCCATTCCCATGAGACAACAGTTACATTGCAGCTGAGGGGTGGCTGCCTGCTTTACTCAAGAGTAGGCTCCCCATTTGCTAGACCCTCCCCCCACATTATCATTGCCTTATTTACTCATTCCACTTGCCTGTAAGTGTCACTGTTTGTAACTCCTGATTCTTACTATTATCCTGCAAAAAATCTTCTGCATAAGCCAAATTCATCTTGTCGTAATCATCCCTATCTCCATGCCATTCTATCCAGGGCTGTCCACCCCAAATGACTCCTGTAATATTTTCTATCACTTTAACACCCTTTGCAATTTTTCCTCTTTCAACATATTCTACAATTCCTTCTATCCTCACGGATTGTGCCTGCTTTGGGCTCTCACATTCTTTTGTATGTAGAGCTTCGGTTTGAAAACCATGAGCAAAATTCCTATGTTCTGGGTATGGTTTATTTCCCAAAATATATTATAAACTACTTGAGGACTGAGACAATTACATTTATCTCTTTATAAATCCAGATTTAGCACCAAATTATGTGAATGATAGGCATTCAGTATAGATATAAAAGTTTTTAGCAAAGGAACTGTAGCATAGTAAGTGGTTTCTCTCTCTCTCTCTCTTTTTTTTTTTGCCTGTCATTCTCCCCACTCCCTCACAACGACCCTCTCCCATGGGTATTAGAATCACCTGAGGAACTTAAAATGCTGCCAGGGATTCACCAGCCCAGTCAGAGTCTAGAGCAGCGGTTCTCAACCAGTGGGTCACGACCCCTTTGGCAGTCGAACGACCCTTTTGCAGGGGTTGCCTAAGACCATCCTGCATATCAGATATTTACATTATGATTCATAACAGTAGCAACATTACAGTTATGAAGTAGCAATGAAAATTATTTTATGGTTGGGTCACAACATGAGGAACTGTATTTAAAGGGCCAGAGGTTGAGAACCACTGGTCTAGAGGGATTGAATCTGAGTACTGTACATTTTTAAAGCTCCCCAGGTGATTGTAACACGCAGCCAGGCTTGGGAAATACTGTTCTCTCTTCTTGCTCATGAATAGGGTGTAGGGTATGTACAGAGACACCTCTTCCCAATTCCTATGGCTTGAACAGGATTTGATGAATGAGAGGGAAAAAGGAGGCAAGAGAGTAAATTACCTCTGTGATACCCAAGAGCTTCCACCTCTGTATTTATCACATCCTCCAATTTAGGTGTGGATTTGGAACACCTACATCAGAGTAATTGGGTCCTGGTTAAAAGTGCAGCGTATTGCCCTGTCTGTCCATCCATCCAGTGTGGCTCAGTGGTTGAGCTTAGACCTATGAACCAAGAGGTCAGGGTTCGATTCCCGGTCAGGGCACATCCCGGGGTTGTGGGCTCCATCCCCAGTGGGAGCATGCAGGAGGCAGAGGATCAATGATTCTCTCTTGTCATTGATGTTTCTCTATCTCTCTCCCTCTTCTTTCCTCTCTAAAATCAGTAAAAAACATTTTTAAAGTGCAAAGTATTGAGCCCAGCCCCAGATCTCCTGAATCAGAATTTCAGCAGCAGTGCTACAGTGGCAGAAATCCAGATTTTTAGTAAGCACCTTAGAGAATCTCATGTACCCGAAATTTGAGACTCACTGTTTCCAGTTAATGTAGGAAGCACTGTAGCGCTTTTTTTTTTTAAGGTTTTCCTAATCTGGAAAAGAAGTGTGATGTGGACACAAACATATTGCAGTTGAATCTATTGTAATTAGACTATACTCCAGCTCAGTCAAATAACTAGAGAAATTACAGAAGGGGTTATATAGATATGGAAATCTTCCGTCTACTCCTCAGAGCTCATAGATAGGCCAGAGACAGGTGTATTTTATGGGCCATTTACCATTTGTTTGATTAAGTGATTAAATATGTGAAAAGCAAAAATGGTCAAACACCTTTTTATATTTAGGTACTCTAACCGATTTTATTCCTGGGTCTTACTTGGAGGGTCAACGAGCCCTTTTGGTTTCTACTTCGTTTTCTCAGAAAGGTTTTCCCTAAATTTTGGATCAGGGGGCCAAATTGCTCTAGGTTTCCCAGCATCCTGATTCATATTCACTGTTTTTAATCACTTTTTATATAAGGACAGAATGTTTGCAAGGAAGCAAGAGTTTGCTAATAACTTTTATATAACTAAAATAAAATAAATTTGGAGGTATATATAATCATATTAAGTTGAGGAAAAAAAATCACTGAAAGAATTTTTGTAATACAGCAGGTCCTCAACATCGTTTCATTCTGCGTAGTTTTGTTATAACATTGATGAGGTGCCATAGGAACTTAACTCTTGTTTATATCACCTATTCTAATATTCTAATATTAGATTCTTGTTATAGTAATGACTCTAAGATGAATGATATGCTGTGTTAATTGCCTTGGGTTGATAGCTAGAGGCATTGTTTTGCATGAACATCCTCATTTGATTTGCTCACCACTGTTTATCCAACATTACCAATGTAGCTTCCTAAGGGATCTAGGAAATAACCAGTTTGCATGTACATCCTCATTTGATTTGCTCACCACTGTTTATCCAAGCACAGTGGGGGTTCCACACTCTTTGGAGTGCATAAGAAGTGATGCCATGCCCCTAACAAAAGTCTGAATGTGCTTGGGAATGTAGGCACAAAATAAGAATGTTTGCATGAAGTTACTGACCTTAACATATTTCTGCAGAGAAGCAATACCTACTCTTCTAATTATTGTATGTAATACTGTGCTACCCCCTCACCATATTCCCAGTTTGTACAGCTTCGTAACATAAAATGGTGGATAAACTGGACAAGGGTAGGAGCACCATAAGCAAAAACTTGTCACGAGCACATCACCATAGGAATCATCATATCACAGAATGTAAGTTATGGGGGGACACACTTTCCCGCTGCTGATGAATGATGATTTTGACATTTAATCTACTAGTTTTGAATGCCATTTGTAGCCAGTTTTATGTAAATGGTGCCAATGATTTTTTGTAGAGGAAAATCCTGTAGTTCTGTAGACTTATTGATTCTTGATCTTTTTCAAGCATGTTTGATGTTCAGGTGGCCAGAGCAAACTGACAGTCTGAGTAGTGTATACATCAACATTACCAATGTAGCTTCCTAAGGCATCTAGGAAATAACCAGTTTGCAAGTCCCATATTACCTTACTAGTTTTGACACCATCTTTATAGAAAAAAATCAATTTATTATTTTCACACTTAGATCTTTAACATTGCTTTCCAATAGTTCTTCAGGTGACCTAATTTTTTTCTTGAATAAATCTTAATCCCTACATGCATTTTAAATGTAAATGAAAGTGACAAATGTTGCATATGCCACCTCTTCCCAGAACATTAAATAAGAGAGAGCAAATGATATGGAACCTAACAGCAGCCCTAAACCTGTGAGGGAGGAATGCTGTACTGATTCAGTGACTTACTGTGTTTTATGATCCTTAGTTTACAAACCATTAGCTAACAGTCCAGCCAGTACACATTCATTTATTAAGCTAAAATGTGAGGGGTGACACATTTTATGCTAATTACCATATTTACTTTTGGATCGCTAAAATAATGTAAGAAAAATAGCTGAGTTTTTTTATCAACTATAAATTTCTAACCTTTAAAGAATGACATGTTAAAAATGTTTTCACTTGACAGACAAAAATGAAAAAAAAATAATGTATAGTTTTTAAACAATGTCTGATTATCGAAAAGAGAAAAGAAGCATGATGTGATTGTTGATAAAAATGTCTGTCTTTAAAATTAAGAAAACTTGATCCAGGCCAGAGTGCTACATTAATCTATTTTTTTCGTAAGTATAGTTCTATAACATACAAAAATATTATCATAAAATTACTTTATTATTACTATTGATTATTTTGTTTGTGTTTTCGTTAACTATTATTGCCTATGATCACATGGAAGATGATTTATTTCTGTTTTTGAACATATCATGCAAATATGACAACAGTCACCCTTATCCTCTCTTAGTTGTTTTCACTAAGCCAAGTTAGACATGTTCAGTTCCTTGATCTTCCCTCATAATTGAAACTCCAGCTGCCTATTTTTGTAGTGGTCCCTCCAATTTTTTCTGCTGAGAAACTGTAGGGGATAATTGATGTAATATATCTTAATTGTCCTCCTAAAATTTCAAAATGGAAGATTGGAAT
>NW_005368827.1:2066101-2097511 GCF_000412655.1 Myotis brandtii
GGAGTTCAGAGTTCTTTTGAGTCTTCAGTCTTCAGTTGCCTCCCACCCGCATGATTAATTTAAAGTACCCAGAATGCTAAACCAAATGAATAACGTGGAGATAAAAATCATAATTAAAAGACAATATAAAATAAGTTTAAAGCAAAAACACAAGAAATTTTATTTATGGTTGCATAGTTATCACTTCTTTTATCCAATAATTTCAATAATTAAAAGTCATTTATTTAATTTATATTTTATATCATGGCTACTTAATGCTTTGTGTAATTATTTGACATGATTACTTAATACACATTTATATTTATATTTTAAATATCAAAGTACACTCTATATTTTATTCTTAGATTTATTTTCATTATATTGTACTTTCTACTCTAAACCTACTTTATTTTGACAATATTGTATTTCTGACCTTAAACATACATTTTTTTAATATCATCACCTGAGAATATGCTTAGTTTGAGGGGAGGGAGAGAGGGAAAGAGAGAGGGAGGGAGGAAGAGAGAGAGAGAGAGAGAGAGAGAGAGAGAGAGAGAGAAACAATGTGAGAGAAATATCAATTGGTTGCCTTCCATATGCTCTCTGACTAGGGATCAACTTGCAACCCAGGTATGTGCCCTGACCGAAATCAAACTGGCAACCTTTCCATGCACAGGATGATGCTCAACCAATTGAACCACTCCGGGGCCAGGCGAAAGCTACATTTTAATAGCAATTTGTCTTTTTTCGGGGTTGTACTGAGACTGTTAAATTAAAAAAAAAGAACAACAGAAAAAATTAATAAATTAATAAATTAATAAACAAAATTTTCACTTATAAACTGGGAGTATATATCTAGTAAAAAAAAAAAATGAGAGAACATACAGGACACATCTTTTTCTCCCTAGAATTTGACAATAACTGAAAAACTGTAATATTGGATCCACAATTTTTATAATGCTTTCAACAGACTTTGGCCCTAGGCCTTTGTTTATGATGTTTTTTAGGACCCCCCCCCCCTCTTTCAGTGGCATTACAATTAATAAGTGAATATATATGTATTTTGGTAGTGAGGATGATTGAGGAGGTAGTCATTGTTTAAGCCAGCTGCCTTTATTTATAATATGTGGATAAATTCAGCCAGACCTGCTTTAATTCACATGTCCAAGAACATGATAATGCCAAGCTCATATCCAAAGCATGATGCTGCACAGTTATAACATCAAAACCTTAGTTTCTGTCTCTTTAAATGGGGAGAACAAGGCCACTTCATGAATTTGTTGTGGAGATTCATCTGTATAAAGGATTTATTACAGCAACTGAACAACATTATCATTATAATACTAATTATTGTTTTTATTATTAATCATTACTAGACAGTAGTGCAGTGACCCTTTCAAAATAGATCAGGTATATTTTCATGTTATTTCCAGAAGGGCAGATGAAGTTTGTCTTTTGCATGTCTCTTTTGAAGTACACTAAATTTAATCCAGAAGGCATCAGAAAAATTACTGTTCATTATGCACCTCTTCAAATGACAAGAGCAGATCTTAACTTAGGTTAAGTTAAATGGTAAATGGAACAGTTGTAGATAATCATAAGGGTGGTGTAGCTAAATATTCTTGTATGGGGACCAAGAAACTACACAAAAAAGAGACAATTTGCATGGTGCAAACCCAACTGTGATGCATCCATAGGTCACTGTGGACTACCATTCCAAATGGTGGCAATACTGGCTTTAAATAATCAAACATTGTTTCTTAATGTGCTATAGAATGGAGAATTTAGAGTAATGTTATGTTAGTTATTCATTTTGCTGAAAAGAGACATAAGGGATTTTTTAAAGAGCTATCCAAAAGAACATTAAAGATGATGAGTGTGCGGAACAAGGTCTGTGAAAGCTTATTCAGCAAGACAGATAACAGGCAGAGACGGGATGTAATCATCTGCAGGAATATGATGATGCCCAGAAAAGAAGTAACAGAATGCTTCTTATCCATTGTCATTTAATATCTCCTTTCCTGTTTCTGATTTTGTGAGAATTATATCTTCATGTTCATTGTGATTTCCAAAGGCAACACTTGATCCTTAAAGGAAGAGATTATGTTGTTTTCCTTTGTTTGTTTTTTTGTTTTGTTTTTTTAGGAACAATCCAATGATAATGAGCCCACATTCTTCAGTACACAATTTCAGGGATTTCCTAATCGTGTAGACCCAGGACAAGCCTGAGGTCAATGAAATTATTTCAAATCCTGAATCTATCACTAACCATGCAATTTAATTTCCCTTATCTGTAAAATGAGGATGAGAGTAGGACTCTTGGGATGATAAATGACTTAAATTCAAGAAGCTCTTAGAACAGAGCTTGGTATGTCAAGCACTTCAGACAGGTTTGCACCTTTGCTGCAATTCACTTGGGTCAGTAGGGCAGGCGCACAGGGTACTTATTTTGACCAAACCTTGTTCAGTGTCCTCCCTCCTTTCCTTCCATTTACCTGGGTTATGCTTTTGCCTCAAGGTCCAGCCTTTTCTAATCTGAGAAGTGATGGAGTAGTAAAGCTGTCAAGAAAAATGAAAGTTTTAAAATATGAGTATGTCTTCTACAGACAATGAAACTAAGACTCAGAGAAGTAGAGACAAAGAGAAGAGAGAGGGTGGTACTTGGGCTAACTAAGAATTTAGCTTTCAAGGTGGTCTTTTGCTTCACTCAACATTCTCACAATTCCCTTCTTTTGATTAAATTGCAGAGCTTGGGCAAGTAATGGTGTGCAGCACAAGAGAATGATGTTAAGAAATCAAGTCAATTGAGTACCTCAATATGCCCTGGTGTATGGACAGTCAGTGTCTTACAGTACAGAAAGTAATTGACTCCTGCATATGCTTTGCCTTCCTAAAAGTGTAGGATCCTCAGGACTGGTGTTATACCATATTATTCTGTGGGGGAGGTTAAAGTACCCAGCAAGAGAGTCGGAGAACATAAATGCAAGGGAGTCACATTCTTTTTTTGTAACCTTCTATCACAAAGAGACATCTCATCACTTTTGTCATATTTTATTAATTACTAGCACGTCACTAGGTCCAGCCTGCCTTTAAGAGAAGGGGATAACAAGAGCATGAACAGGAGGCAGGCATATTGAAGGCCATCTTCGAGGTTGCCTACCACCATATTTCACTATAGTGTTGTTACATTTTTCTGATTATTCCTTGGACATCTTTTCATATGTTTTGGGCCATTAAGGTTTCTGTTTTATGAACTACCTATTTATATTTTTTCTTGATTTTCTATCTACTTTTATGTTTGCTTGATTTACTCTTAATTTATGCATATACTAGAGGCCCGATGCATGGAATTCGTGCAAGGGGCTCGGCCCCTGCCACCATGGTGGCAGCCGGGAGCCTCGCCGCCTCTGCCTCAGCACCCGCCCACTGTGGGGGCTGCCTCGGCCCCCGCCACTGTGGCTTCATCTGGAAGGTCATCCAGAAGGATGTCTGGTCTAATTAGCATATTACACTTTTATTATTATAGATATTCTGAATACTAATCTTGGTTGATCTTATGAGCTACAACCCATTCACTCTTTAACCCACTTTAACTTGATATTCTTTTTCATTGTTTTTCCTTGCCCCTTTACAATCACCACTCTTGTAAAGTCATCATTGATTTTTATAATGTTAAATTCAATGGATGATTTTCAGCTCCCATCTTAATTGACTTGGCAGCATTTAATACAGATGAGTAGTTTCATTCATTTATCTTAAAAACATTATTTTGTGTCATAACTTTGTCAGGTATACTATTTGTTCTTGACGTTCACGACATTACCGTATATATATATATTTTTAATTTTCTACTGTAGCTGCTATTTGTCAGACTTTGCTGATTTTTATACTTCTATGTGACCTCAAAATATTTGAATTCATCAAGATTATCTCTGACAATCTCTCTCTGGTTATTGTAGTTAGTCCTATGAATTTACATCTATCATCTATAATAATAAAACTGTAATATGCTAATTAGACCAGATGTCCTTCCGGACGATCTTCTGGACGAAGCTGGGGCTGGGAGGGAAGCCTGGGTCCTGGGTGCCTACCAGTGGCTGAAGGGAAACCCAGGTCCCAAGTGCCTGTCAGGGGCCAGAGGGAAGCCTGGGTCCCAGGTGCCTGCCGGGGCCAGAGGGAAGCCCAGGTTCCGGGTGCCTGCAGGTGGCCAGAGGGAAGCCTGGGTCCTGGGTCCCGGGTGCCAGAGATAAGCCGGTGCCAGCAGCCAGGGGAAAGAAGTCCTACTCATGCATGAATTTTGTGCATCAGGCCTCTAGTTTATATACATATAAAAGGCTAAGTGACTGGCCAGCTGGCCAGTAGGTATGAGGCACACTGACCACCAGGGAGCAGACGCTCAATGCAGGAGCTGTCAAGCAACAGCAACTTTGCAGAGTGCCCTCACGCACTCCAGGACCCCTCGGGAGATGTTGGACTGTCTATTTTGGCCCAATCCCTGCAGGCCAGGCCGAGGGACCCCCACCTGCCGGAGGGACCCCATTCACTCTGCAACACCCTTCTAGCCCCATCACCAGCCCAGGTTTGGCTGACCAGGGAGGGACTGTGGGAGGTTTGCTCCAGAGCATGTCTGGCCCATCTCACCCAGTCCCACCCGGCCAGCCACCTTCTAATTAATTTCCTTTTAATGTGCATGAATTCATGTACTGAGCCTCTAGTTATGATAATAATTCTAAAATATCTCCAGAACAGTATCACTAATCTTTTATATAATGTGTTCACTTAGATTTATCACAAGCTTCTAAAATATAATTATGTCTGAAATTTTGGTCATTCTTGTTCCTGGGTATACCAGTTGGTGATACCAGAAAAATAGAAATTATCTATGACAACTTGTCTCTAAACATCAAGTTCTATGTATATTAATAACTCAAACCTCTTCTATTTACCCATACCTCTTCACCCCTCAGCTATCACATTAACAAACTAATTTCTTCTTTTTCTAAGTTTATGGCATGCTCTCCCATTTCCATTTTGCTTATATTTTCCTGCTTTTAAGAAACAAACAAACAAACAGAAAATCCATTGCATTTTTAATATAAAACCAATTGTTTTTTTAATATAAAGTAATTTGAATGTTAAAATAATGTAATACCTTTCTGAAGATTTTCAATTGAGTTAAGATTTTAAATCGTCAATGAGAGACCTCATTGATAGACATTGCACATAGTGCTTAACCAAACTAGCCTTCCTGCAGTGTTCCTCCTCAGTTTCCCCTCTCTGTCGCTCTAGTCACAGTGGATTTCTGTCTTCTCCTGTAAAGTTTTAAGTTATTTTCAGGCTAAATATTTTTGAACTCATAATTTTGTCTAAATGAAAACAACTTCCCCCTTTTTTAAAAAAATACTACTTGCCCTTCTGGCCTATATTAAATATTCTACTGTCTGTTTCATGACATTATTTACTTTTCCTTCATATCACATCACAAATTTAATTATATAGTACTTTATAGTTATTTTTGGAATTGTTTGATTAATATCTGCTTAATCCACAGACTATGGTCATATAAAAGCTAGTCTCACATCATAGTTGTTTCACATCTCTAGATCCTTAAATATTACTTGGCCCATAGTTGGCACTGAATTAATATTTGTTCAATGAATTGCTGAATCTACTACTGGTTCTAGCTCCAGAGATGTTTTTAATCCCACTGGTACAAAATTAAAGGAAACACAAAATTGGAAACTAAAATGTGAGCCATGGTCATTAAGAATACTCTGAGGGAAAGTTTCATAACCTTCTCAGCCATCCGTTTCCTCATTATTAAAAGAAGAGCTTAACCTAGATCAAGTCTAATATCGTTTTTACCACTAAAATTAAACATTCTCACTGCTGGCTCAGGAAGAAAGAGAAATCAATGGGCTCCCAAGTAGTCAAGGAAAACTTCATGAAGAAGTTTTTGATGATAAAAGCTATAATAGATGGGGAAGATGTAGAAATCATCATAGTTATTCTGAGATAGTGAGATGAACCAGCTGCCTGGATTTTGGGATTCTTGTGGCAGAGATGATTCTCATTTTCTAAGGCACCTAAACAGGAGGACATAGGTTTTGAATTGGTTTGAGTGGTCACAAAACACTGTGAGATTTTGAACAGTGGTGCATCATTGATTGTAGATTATTTTTTAAGTAAAATACTATTCAATTTAAAAAAACATGTATTGATTTCTTGGCTATGTGCTGGGCACTGTTAGGCACCAGGGATGAAAACATGAATAAGATATGCCCCTGGTCTAAATGTACCTCAAAATAGTGAGTGGCATTTTTTAAAAATGGGTAGTTATAATATTATATTACAAAGTGAATGTATAAAAAAGAAAATATATGTATAACTAAAATCCAATGGTTCATAAGTATTTCCTAACAAAAGGCAGTGCTGTATGGTGGCAAGATCATGTTTCTTGGGCATACTCTTTGAAGAAGTAAGACTACTGCTAGGAATCTAGCCATTTTGGGGAGATGCAGATGTAAATTGCAGATAATTTACAACTGGGTAACTTTATTTCTTCACATCACCTCTCAGTTTCTTTTTATGCAATAAAAACAAAAGATTGATGAAAGGATTGAAAGCATAAATGTTAAAAATGTTGAAAAAACAGATCAGTATTCAAATGAAACTGAGTATACAGTTAAAATGAATTAGTGAGAAAAGGATGCACAATTTAATCAAAGATATAAGGCCATTTGCTTCCCCATTTTTGAAAAATTAAATTTATAACTTCTGCTAAAACAACCAGATGAATTTACGATAGTAAAAATCTCACTTCTCCGAGTCAAGCATTTTTAAGTATACGATGTGTTATCTCATGAAATACTGGAACAGCCCTTTTAAGATGGGTACTATCATTGGTCCCATTTTAAGCACAAGGAACTGTGACATTAAGAGGTTAAGTAGGTTATTCAAGGTAACCTAACTCATTATGATTTGAACTCAAGGACTCTAGATCATGAACATGACTTCTTAATACTATGTTCTATAATCTCTATAAAAAAATAAAAGTCTATAAATGTTGGGTTAAGGTTATAATATTAGGAATAACCAATGAAAGTTGTTTTTAGCCCTGGCCAGTGTTTCTTGGAGGTTAGAGCCTCAGCCCACACACAAAAGGATTGTGGGTTCGATTCCAGGTCAAGGGCAAATACCTTGGTTATAGGTTCAATCCCCTGGTTGGGGCACATGGGGGAGGCAACCAATCAGTGTGTCTCTCTCGGGGCACATGGGGGAGGCAACCAATCAGTGTGTCTTTCTCACATAGGTCTCTCTCTCTCTCTCTCTCTCTCTCTTTTTAACCCCTTCTACTATCTCTAAAAATCAATGGAAAAAATATCCTTGGATGAGGATTAACAAAAAATTGTTTTTATAACTTTGAGTGGATAAAATCCTCCCTAAAGCAAGAACCAAAGCCATAAAGTACAAGTGCATAAATGTAATTTCAGAAAATTTTCAAAAGTACTGTACTGTGAATGATGCTTGAACAATAAAATAAATGTAAGAACAGAAAGAAATATTTGCGTATAGTATAAATTATGTTAAAATCATTAATATACAAAGTTTCCAAAAATCTCAATAAAAATAGTAAAAAGATAAAATGTAAGAACACCAATTTACAGAAAAATAAAAAGTCCCAAAACGTATTTCAAATGCATGATCATTTATGAGAGTGAAAATACAAATCAAAACCAAAAAAGAAAGTTAGCAGTGCACAGCGTTGTTAAGGGCACCAGTGTACTTTATTGGTATGTATATAACTTGCTCCATGTTTTCAGGAGGGCAAATTCTAGTATCTATCAAAATGCTTACTGTGCATTTTCTTTGATACACCAACTTCTTTTCTAGCAACCAGCCCAGCACAGTATAGTTTGTAGTGGTTAAGGATTTTGTTTTCAGAAAAACCTGTATTTAGTTTCCTGCTATTCCATTATTATATGTGTGCCTTTGAAAAAATTCCTCACTTTTATAGGAAAACTAGAGGCCTAATGCATGAAATTCATGCAAGAGTAGGCCTTCCTTCCCCTGGCTGCTGGCACTGGCTTCCCTCACAGCCCTGGCTTTGTCTGGAAGGTCATCTGGAAGGACGTCTGGTCTAATTATATTATGTTTTTATTATTATAGATTCCTCACTTTCATTTGAAAACAAAATGGCAATAGCAAAATTGCCTCACAGGATTATTCTGTCAATTAAATCATGCATGTAAAGCAATTTAACCCATCTTAGGAATTGATAAATGTTAAATATTATGATTATTATTAATTATACTATAGATATATTTTAAGTGTGAAGGATAGGTTTATAAGAATGTTTATTGTACCATAAAAGTAATAATTTTATTAATAGTACTTAATGTACTTTTGGAATCACTGTAGTTATTTTTGTAAAATTGTGAAGAATAAGTTGATTCCCAGAAGAGAGGAGATAGGCAAATATTACTCTATGTGAGTAAAATAACTTATGTAATGGGTGTAGATTCAGAAAATTTGTAATTGTAATAGGTAAGCCTTAAAATGGCTACTGAGTAGGCACTTTTATTTAAAAGGATACAGTAAAAACTAGAGATTCACACAAATTCATTTTTTAAAAAGTCAACTTCTTTCTCTACATGAAAGTGTTGAGTTGGCATTTTAAAACATCATATATTTTTCTTTCATAAAAACATACATTTTTCCTATTTATGAGTGCGAGTGTGAAATATGACTGGGCAGTAGTGTGCTGTGATGACGCCAATGCACTACTAACAATGGACGGGAAGGAAATTAAACCCATGGCGGTTAGTTTGGATGACAATCGCACATTCCACTTAACATTTTTATCAGAGATAGGAGAGTTTTCAGAGGTATGAATTCTACATTTGCAATCTCACAAAATTGCATAGGGTGAATTATATAGATGATGCAATCAAGATTTAAAATGAAGGGATTTAAGGCAGTACATTAAAATCAACAAGATACTATTTAAAAAAGATATCTGTAAATTGCTTAAAGTTCGAAATATTAATTGCACAATTACAGAAGTTCATATGACAAACTATTATTATACGCAAAAATATAGTCCCAAATTGTGATGGAACTATTTTTTGGTATGTTTTTTTAACGTCCATATTGTTTTACCCTCTTGTTGTTCATTGCAGTGTTGAAATTATTGTTTTCCGGTTTGGACACCACATTTTAAAAGAAACATTAGCATACTGAAAAAGTCCAGAGAGCACGTGAACATGTGCTACAGATTTAAGAGTGGAAGGCACTAGGAATGCTTCCTCTGGCAAAAGGAAATTGAGGGGAGACATGGTAGGTCTGTTCAAACATCTGAAGGTTTTCCGTGCAGAATAGGAAACAGAATTGTGGGCGCAGCTGAAAGCTTCAGGAAGATGACATTCATTTTAGAACAGACTTTCTCACAATGAGATGTTCAACATTGCAGTAAACTTTTTAGTATTAAAATTCTCATAGCTGGAAGTACTTAAGTAGACAGTAGGAAAACTGCCTTCAGGGCTGTAGAAGACACTTTGTTTATAGGAGAAAGTTGGATTAAATTACTTCTAAGATTTCTTGTAAACATAGAGGTATGGTAAAGTGAAAAGAATAAAGGCAGAAGACTTCCACATCAAACTTACTCTCCAACTCATCTGTGTTTTAAGGCAATTCAACGTACAGTGATGTACAAGAATGTTTGGGGGGAAGTAAGAGAATGTCAGTTAATGATACCCAAAAAGAAGAGTTTCACAGTAATTTTGCAAACTCGGGTCTTTGTAATAGAGTGGTGCACTGGGACTCTTCAAATCAGGTGACCGAATTCCAGAGACAGGAATCCTTCATGATGAACATTAATCTCCACTGTTAATCTCCAGTTACATTTTTAAGTCCCATTCACCTCCCATCAGCCATGTCCTGTTTATTTTGTAGTTCTTTAATAGTAGCATCATAGTCAAAGAGATAGCATCTCTGTGATTCAATGTATTCTCATTTTAGTCATCATATATCTTATTTTTATGCATTTTTCCCAGTTGAGCCACTTAGGTTTTCTCTATAGAACACTGTTGCCCTCTGGGATTCAGGAAAAAAAAAAGATATAATAGATATACTTAACTGTAGATGTTTTTCAAACCAGATTACATGAATCTAGGTATAGAAAACATTTTATGAGACCCAAGTATTATTATTTCAGTCCTTTGATCACAAAGGATTTTTCTAGTTTGATTTTTAACCTCTGTTTCTGAAATCAGAGCTCTCAAGAGCTTGTAAGCCTGGAAAAATAAACATTGTAGGATAGATTAAACTGGAAATCTGAGCACCTCCATCCATCTCATGATGACGTAACTTCTTGGACACTCTGTTCCACCCCCACAAACCCTTGGTATCCTCAAGCTCCCACATTATATTAGAAATGTTATTGAGTTTTCAATTATAGTTTACATTCAGTATCAATTTGTATTCGTTTCAGGTAAACTATAATTTTAAAAAATTAAAAATATAAACTTCAAAAATATTCTAGAGGAATTCATCTACTCAGAGAACAAATTGATGGTTGCCAGAGGGGAAGAATGGAGAGGGGAAGGGGATTAAAATAAGTAATGGGGATGTAATGTGTAACATAGGGAATAGAGCCAATAACATCATAACAGGTATACATGGTAACAGATAGTTACTAGACTTACTGTAATGATCACTATGTTATATACCTGAAACTAATATAATGCTGCATATAAATTATAATAAAATATGAATTAATAAAAATTATAAAAGAAAGGACGAGAAATGTTATTGAATGTTTACTGATAAGGAGTGAAACTCTTTTTCTACTGGAGATGATCTCTTTGCTTTCCTCTAGGAAAGCAATTATTATTGCTAACTAGTTGTTTAAGTAAAAGCTGCCTCAGATCCTGAAACACCCAAAGTTTTCAAGTTTGAGAGTTGATTACATATTTTTAATATTTTCTGAAAGCTTTTTTGGCACCTTTCAGACAGCGTTAGGTACTCCTTCATTACATGGTCTCACCTTATACTTCTATTCACCACAGAATTTAATTGCAGCTGAATTTAATTATCTGTTTATATCAATAAAATTTAACTATCCACCTTCCTGCACAGAGTGATTATTCCTTGGGGTTAGACACTGTGTCTGCCTTGTTCAATGCTATAATTCCATGGTATATCTATATCCTGATATAAGAGATGCTCAATTATTACTGAAGGAATACCGTTTTATTTGTGAAAAAAATAGGAGATGATCTAAGAAAGAACTTATATGTATCAGAAAGACTCCTAAAAGGACACAATGGTTTTTGATACAAACTAGTTTTTAATTATATAACACCCAGAAGTGCCTTATTCCTTTTTCCCACTGACCATACTTCCAACCGCTGACAGATCTTGCCCTGGATATGGATCACTTCAGTATTCCTCAGTGGAATCAAGCTGACACCACCCTCTCTGCAGGACTTTGCCTGAGAGCCATCATTGCTTGCCTTTTCCAGTTCCTTTCTCTGCCCCCTCCATTCCTCAGGCAAGCACTTGAACATGACTCCTCATTTTCTGACTTGCTTCTAGTGAATCTAACTTTTTCTCCTTCCCATTTGCAATATTTTGATGATTATCTTAAACTCAGTTGTTTTCAGTAGCAATTATGAATAAAATCATTACCTCTCAAAGATTATTTTAATTCAAAAAATAGATATTCCTCCAAGCATTTCTATACAACATAAGCTTATGCAAAAATTAGGAGAAAATGGTCTTATCAAAATTCATCTTATCTAATGAAAATGTCTCAAAACAAGGGAACAAGGGCTAAACTTACCATAGCTCATAATAATATTACATATTGGTTTTAGTCTAATCAAAATACCTGTAAGAGTCCAATTTTGAATAGATTTAGACAGTAATAATGTTGAAGAAGTATGAGATTGTAACACTCCAGATATTTCCAGCCACGATTTTAAGCAGAGTATGATAAATTTATGAATTTGTGACAATAAGAACTGACCCATTGGTACTCAACTGAGGAACTTCACACCTGATTTCATTTGAGAACTAAGTACCAAAGGTTCTAAGGTAAGAGATTAATTTTCATTCCACTGCACAGGCAAGCTGTACTTTTCACTAGAAAATATTTATTGTTGCCCTGGCCTGGTAGCTCAGTTGGTTAGAGCGTCATCCCGATAAACCAAGGTTGTAGGTTCAACCTACAGTCAGAGCACATACAAGGAGTACCCAATGCATGCATAAATAAGTGGAACAGCAAATCTCTCTCTGTCTGTGTCTCTCTCTGTCTTATCTCTCTGTCTATCTTTTCCCCTTTCTCCCACTAAAAAAAATCAATTAAAAATATTATTTTTTATGCTTTTACTAGAGGATTCTTGCTCTTCATCTAAAATGTAAAAGGCATGGTAGCATATCGCATTAGAAGAGATATTAAAATATTTGAAGGGCTACTTCCAACCTATCATTCTTCCCCCACCCCCAACCTAGATCAAGTGAAAATGATCTAAAGCTTTTGACCTGAAGTTTTAGAACATTATTCCTATAATCCACCTATCTAGTTTTCTGCATTATAAAGGATTTGCATGCATTTTTAAAATCAAGTGTCCTGTTTTCTCATACACAATTTAGTGTGTGAAATTAAATAATCATTTGGTCATTTATTAGTTCAATAATAAATATTCTTTGAGCAGTTCCTAGGATTTGGGACTGTGCTAGGTGGTAGGCTAAAGTGATGATCAAATACAATTTCTGCTCCAAAGGAGCTGAAGAATTAATGAAGAGGCTTAGACTCCAGAGCAAAAAACTGATATCAAATAAGTAATTCATTAAAATGTAATGGGTGTGGTGAAGTAGAGATTTCTATGAATAGAAGTAGAAGGATTCAATAAGATGTAAAACAGATGAAATACAAGTTTAGTAGGCCTAAATCCTGTTAATTTTTATAACATTGTGTCACCTTAGTTCCTACTAGCAAATTTCTTTTTTCAAAAGGGGAAGGCTTTTCTCTAGAAGCCCAGGAAAAATATACCCATCTTTAGTTGGTACTAAAAAGTGATGTTTTTTGTTTTGTTTTATTTTCAAAACAAAAGTATATATTCAATTTACCTTTTGTTTTTGACAAGTGGTATTATTTTCCATTTATGGGAATGATATAATGTTTTCTTTAAAAAATATATATATATGTATATATATATACACACACACATATATTAAGCAAACATAGAGATTGATTTAGAAAAACATACTATATATTTAATAAAAGAATAAACATGTAAATAAAGGAAATCCTACTTGCAATTTGAAATTTTTTGGGGTTATGCCAGTCCTGCAGATGCTCTGGCTTGTCCTCATTCTGATTATTGCTTGTTTCTGATTCCTATAAAGGGATCTCTAGAACTGACCCACTAAGCATTTGATAAGTACAGTATGGTAGCTCATTAAAATGTAAATTAGGTTAAGTGCTTAGGAAACATACAAGCAATATGTAAATAATGAAGAACAATGAATAGTGTTTCTTTCCCTCAGGAATTTGGCTTCTCCAATAGTTTGAACCTTATCCATAGTCATGAATAAGACAGGAAACATTGTCAGTAAGAAAGAAAAAAAAAAGGAAATAAAGCAAACGAGCAGAGGGCAGCAGTATAAGACTTCAAATGACATTGAGGGATAAGAAAGCCATCAGGGAATGCTATTGTATTTAATGAAGTAACTGTGCCAGGTTAAATAGTTTAGTATTTACCCCTCATTGGATCATGTGGTACATTAATGTATGTGTCCTAGAGGTTGTCTTTTTCAGGACGTGTTAAGTAGGGCTCGTTTGTTTTAAGAGACAGAAACCAGTCTATGACTAGTTTAAGCAAAAGAGGCAAAAGTTTTCCCCACCAGTTTCAGAGTAACATCTCCAGGAAGGATTCTTATTGGGTCACGCACCCATATCTGGACTATTCCCTAAGACCAGGGGTTGATTTTTCTCACCCTGTATCATTCATGGCATTGACAGGTTGAAAGGCATAGTAGAATGTAATAGAGGTGTACTGGCAGATTAGAACAAAAAGTCACTCCGAGAAGTCAATATGTAAAGTCACTAACAAGGATGGTGCAGCTGGGAAACCATATTATTTGCTACAATGAGAGAAAGCTTTAAAAAAATATATATGTTATTGATTTTTTTACAGAGAGGAAGGGAGAGGGATAGAGAGTTAGAAACATTGATGAGAGAGAAACATGGATCAGCTGCCTCCTGCACTGGGGATGTGCTCACAACCAAGGTACATGCCCTTGACCGGAATGGAACCTGAGACTTTTCAGTCTGCAGGCCAACGCTCTATCCACTGAGCCAAATAGGTTAGGGCAAGAGAGAGAGAAAGCTTTTTTTTTTTTTTTAATAATCAAGGGTCCATCCTTTTCCTCACTCTGATCTTGTTGATAGATATGTGTTTATTGCCATTTTATTGTTCAAATTTTTAATCTTTCTTCTTCTTCTTAAAGAAGATCCTTTAACATTTTGTGTAATATTAGTTTGGTGGTGATGAACTCCTCTAGATTTTCCTTGTCTGGGAAGCTCTTTGATTCTAAATGATAGCTTTGTGGGTTGTAGGTCCTTGCTTTTCTTCTTTCTTATTTCTTGAATTTCTCTCCTTCTCTTACCTAGATCTCACAAGTCATGCCTGCCAATCCTAAGAATTCTTCAAGATATACTTAAAATCTCCTCTCCTCTCTGAGAACTTTCTGTCTCTCCATGCAGACTGGATCTTGCCTCTTTAGCAGCATGTAACATTCATAGCTAGCAAGGCAGTTATCACCTTATTACACCTTTCTGTGCATGCCTCCCCCTACTTTGTAAGAAAACTTCAGGATAGTAACTTTGTCCCAACAATAATGTGTATGTTCAAAACTTTAAAATGACATTACCTATTTTAAGACATTTCAAACTCTGTCAGTGACTAGGGCAGGAAAGTACAGTGTAGACCTGACAGTGTGAATCACTTAATGTCCTGATACAATACAGAATTCCGCTTTCCCTTATGGAGTAATTTCTAATTATGTGGGATTTGTTAAAATTCTGAACTTCATTTCAAATCATAATAAACCATATGAGATGAAGCCAAAGGCATTTGCACATAAAATTGAATGGGATTATGAGCTTATTCAAGCTGGGAAGAGGTTTTATCTATTGTAATGCCTTAGTGCTACGAAAAATAAGGTGATTTCTTATTAAGTAACATGGATATTGAGAAAGCGTGTATTTTATAAGCCCAAAGTGGTTTGATATTTTTTTATGTTAACTATGAGCAGATAGTTTCATCTCATCAGGTAGCATTGAGTACTTTTTGTTGAATGTGTGGCAATGATACAGAGCTTTGGGAAAAATAAAAGTTCTTATATATGCTCACACAAACACACTCATGCAAATCTGAAGGTATCTTTCTATCATTAAAAAGTGAAATATAGCCCTAGCCAGTTTGGCTTAGTGGATAGAGCACAAGCCTGAGGACTGAAGGGTCCTGGGTTCAATTCTGATCAAGGGCACATGCCCAGGTTGTGGCTCGATCCCAATTAAGGGGTGTGCGGGAGGCAGCCAATCAATGATTCTCTATCATCATTGATGTTTCTATCTCTCTCTTCCTCTCCGTTCCTCTCTGAAATCAATAAAAATATATTTTTTTTAAAAAGTGAAATACATCAGGGAGAGAAAAATATAGATTGTATTGATGTGACACAATACAGATGACCAATTATTGTTGCAAAAGATTGGAAGTTCCAGAAGATAAACAGAGAAATTCTGGATTAGAATTAGTTAATGACTGTAATTCTAAATATCCTCCTTTAAGGGATGAAATCTATTATAAAAATTACACAAAGCATGAAAAATTTTAGTAAATAGTAACTTTAAATCAGTGATTCCCAAAGTGGGCGCTACCACCCCCTGGTAGGTGCTGCAGCGATCCAGGGGGGCGGTGATGGCCACAGGTGCATTTGGGGGCGATGAGTAACTGCTATTAAAATTTAAAAAAAATAATTTCCAGGGGCTGAGTAATATTTTTTTCTGGAAAGGGGGCGGTAGGCCAAATAAGTTTGGGAACCACTGCTTTAAATCAAGCATCATGCATAATCAGTCCTCACGTGGTATATAGACTTAAAGATATATCTGGACCTGGATAAAATGTGTATTGAATCAATTGTTACCATTTAAAAACTAGGAGATTCCTAGTAAATTTCTGAGTTATTGTAAATTACTAGAAATTTGGCAACACAGGGTCTGCACTCCTTTATGCCAGTGATTGACTTGAGCTGAGTATCAGCTGCCCTTATAGGCAGGGCATGTCCTTTCCTGTTCTCACCTCTGTACTTACTAGGGCATTGCACCTGCCTCACTGCAGTTTATCAATTAGCTCTTGTAAGAGTTAGCAAGCCCTGAAATCTTCAAATTTTATTCTGTTTTGAAAACATACTAAACTCATGTGGAGATATTGACATTAATATATTTTCTCATGTGAAATATTCTTAGATACTGTTCCTTTACCAGTTAACCATTGTTGTCTCCAATATTATGTGTGCAGATTATCAGAACTAGCTGAGAAGGTGTTTAATGTCCTTGAGATTTTTTTTCTTTTAAATGATACCTATTAAATTTCCTCCTCATGAAAAGAAATGCTTTTTTTTGACCAGCTGCATGGGCCTGATGTAAAAATAGAATCACACCAGAGGAAGTAAATGAGCATTTTGGCAAGAATATATTTTTGTGTGTTATACTATATTTAAGGCATTTGCTAGGCAGATTTGTGGATGATGGAACATTCTAGAATATAATTTCAACTTTCTTCTGTTAATAGCAGGAGTTGGGGCAGGAGGTAACATGCAGAATACTGATTTGATTAAAGTAGGATGTTTTGGTTAACAAAATATTATTTCAGGAAAATTATACATTATGACCTCAAAACTTTTAGTGCTTTTAAAACTACAGCTTTACCAGTTGCCAACAATAACATAAACACACAATACACATATAATTCTTAAATTCACCAAAAATAACACTACTTTTGTATAGCCATCAGTCATAGCCAATTGAACCCATATATGTCTTTAAATTTTGGCGCTTCTTTCAGCTCAAATTAATTACTTGTAATTTACTGAAAAAAGAGATATATGTGAAAGCAATGATGACAAGTTTTTACTAACAATAGTGTGAATAAGTTTGGTTAATTTGAATTCTAATGGATTATTATACCTATAGGATATAATTCATTTGATGGCAATTTCTATTCATAATATAAATCCTTTATGGAAATTGTATATTTGAGTTAAACTGCATTTAAAGCCAAGAATAAAATTTATTTAATCCATAAGACATACTTCATCAAGAATTAGTCTTAAGAAATCTATAATAGAAAATGAATTAAGAATGATCTGTCAAGATTGGATTTATTATTTTTATGTGTAACTTTACATTTCTTTTGATCATTTATTATACTTTGTAATTTCTAGAATCTCAGATACAAACATTTTTTATTGTTAATTAAATACACTGTATACTTCTTTTTAATTAAGTAGATATATCATAATTATTTAGGACCTCAAAAAATTTCTTCCTAAAATCAGCAGAACTATTAAAACATTTGCTTTGTAAAGTCTCTTTAAAACCATAACTTTATGTAAAGGATACTAGGTTTTAATATCATTGTTCACAAATGACTTAGAAATCCCGACTAATTTAGCATTAAGGTTTGTAACATTTATATACATTGTTTTTTCTCTTACATTTCAGTACTTTTTACAGGATTATATATGCTTCTAAGTTCTACTTCTATTACAACACCCCTCTATGTATTTAAATTATCTATCTAATATTGGATATAATGAGTATGGAGCATGGGGCCAGACACATAGGAGATTCTCAAAAGAAAATTGTCAAACTGCAACATGCATGTAATATGTATTTTATATGCTTACATATGGATTGGATAAAGTTCTCAACTCAAGTAAACTTTAATCTCTTAGGCCAGTGGTCAGCAATCTGCGGCTCGTGAGCCATATGCGGGTCTTTGACCCTTTGAGTGTGGCTCTTCCACAAAATACCACATGCAGGCGTGCACGTACAGTGCAATTGAAACTTTGTGGCCCATGCACAGAAGTCGGCATTTTGTAGAAGAGCCAAAGGGGCCAAAGAGCTGCATGTGGCTTGCGAGCCACAGTTTGCTGACCACTGTCTTAGGCAGTCAATACAATATGAACAATTTAGAAATGTAATTAAAAGCAAATAATATTTAAATCTGGGGCATTAATTAATTGTACTGCTTTGTACAAAATGCAATTTGGTAATTACAGAGAGGATAAAATCATCCTTTAATTGTCAATATTTAAGTTGATACTATATGTAGAATGAAAAATTTTGAAATGCATTATTTATGTGTAATATCATATCCTGATGTTCAAGTTTCATTATTGAGATACATAGTTTTAAACACTGCCCAAGAATAATGTTAGTGATGATTACAATACTTTTAGATAGTGGATTAGAGTATAAAGCATTTATCTTTAATGTTCAATAAGGATCCCTTCTATGACAAGAAAATAAACTAGCAGTACTTCAATTTCTTTCAATTTGAAGAACCTGTGGTAGGAAGGATGTTAATATCCAATTGGCATTATTTGTATGACATCCAAATATTATAGCTAAAAACTGTTTAATTTTAAGAGAGGTAACATCATGATGTGTTTAAAAGTATGGCTTCTGAAGCTAGAATCACTAACTTTAATTCTTGGTTCAGCTTTGTACTGGCTGTGAAACTTCAACTGTCACATAACTTCTTTGTGCCTGGGTTTCTTTATTTACAAAACTAGAGGCCCAGTGCATGACATTCGTGCACTTGGTGGGGGGGGGGTCCCCTCAGCCTGGCCTGTACCCTTTTGCAGTCTGGGAGCCCTCGGGGGATGTCTGACTGACAAGCTGTCAGTTGAACATCCTTAGCACTGCCACCACCACTGCTGCACTTGCCAGCCATCAGCCTGGCTTCTGGCTGAGCAGCACTCCCCCTGTGGGAGTGCACTGACCACCAGGGAGCAGCTCCTGCATTGAGCCTCTGCCCCCTGTTGGTCAGTGCACGTCACAGCAACCAGTCATTCTGCCATTTGGTTGATTTGCATATTACCCTTTTATTATAGAGGATAGGTATACAATAATTAATATATAATAGTACAAGGATAAACTGTTTCTTGTAATCACAACTGTAAACTTACTTTTGCCCCACCCCCTATATGTAGATAAAAATTTCCTGCTAGGCAAAGTAATAATTGAAACCTAAGTGCCAGTGACTAGGTGACCTGGGTCCTGAACTTCATTTTCTCTAACTAGGAAATGGCAAAGCTGCTCTATGAGATTTCTGAAGGACCTTCCATCTCCAAAAAATCCTGTTTCCATAGATTTATTCAGCTACATCCAAGCAGAATATTTTATATTAACAATGGACCAATAAAAATTAAATAGTTCTCCCTAGCCAGTTTGACTCAGTGATAGAGCATTAGCCCATGGACTGAAGGGTCCCAGGTTCAATTCTGGTCAAGGGCACATGCCTGAGTTGCGGGCTCCATCTCTAGTAGGGTGTATGCAGGAGGAAGCTGATCAGTGATTCTCATCATTGATGTTTCTATCTCTCTCTTCTCTCACTTCCTCTCGGAAATCAATAAAAAATATATATTTTTTAAAAGTAATTTATTATAGTTCTTAAAAAATAACAGATAATCAAAACTATTGAAAGAAATGCATGCTCACATGTATCTTCCTTATATTGCAATTTCCTTGGACAGGAAGGCCAAATCATGTGAATTAGTTAGGTACACAACTGTGCCCCAAAATATATTGATTTGAATAGTCATTAAAGTTTATGCAAATTGGTAGCTTTTAACTTAGTCTGTTGGCATCAGGAAGGACTCTATAAAATTCAATTAGTTGTCTTAGCTATAAAAACAACTCTTCTTCCTAATTATTACACCAACATGTATACTTAATGGGAGAAAAAGACATTAGGTATTGTGCAAATCTGATTTTATTTTTTATTTCATATGAAAAGCATGGATATCAAGGCATCAAAAAATAGTGACCAAGAAGATCAAATTTAGATAGTGTATTAAAGATTATATATCTCTCTGTATAAAAGCCAAGCAATCGGAATGATGGAATGACTGAAACAACCAGAACAACTGGTCGCTGTGACACGCACTGCGGTGGCCAACCAGCCCGATCAGGGTCCCGATCGCCACCCCCCCCCATCTGGGGCGGGGCTGATGGCCAACCTCCAGCATTACCTCCCCCCACCAGCCTGGCCCAATTGGCCCCCAATGGGGCAGGCCAGCCAGAGCCCACCCATGCACGAATATTATTTATAGTTTTATTATAAATAAAGATTCAATAAATAAAGCCCACTTCCTTCCAAATTGTTGCCACAAAGGATTTGTAGTTTGGGTTATTAATGTTGGTTATTAGTAAAGCTAGCATAGAGCATTTTGACAAGACAGCCTTATAGTTCTATAAAGCTATTCTAGGTTATCTTAAATATAGACTCTACACTGATAACTTACAAAACTATAACATTATCCACATTGAACACATCCATAACATATAACCATCTTATTTCTGTCCTTACTAATATAACAACAAGACAAAATGTCATATATCACTTGAAGATTGAAAGAGAAGCTTCATTAAACTCTTCTAGCCTTCCATGTCAGAAGACAGAATCAAGGCAATACTTCTATCCTTAAAAGATAATTTTAAAGAAATGGCCAATGTATATCTTAGGATGAGTTGTGACACTTAATGACTCCTGGGAGTGTGTTAAACTTGGGAACACTTTGGTCCAGGGCTAACGAACATCCTCTTCCCCAGACCTAGTGAACTGAGAGGGAACTGGATGCAAATGGTGGTTATACTGCGCTGTGTGCCTGAGGAGAAATGCAAACAAACAGGAAGGATCACGCAGATGAGCAGGGGGCGCACATGTGACAGATGGAAAGTTTCTCAGGATCGCTAGACCCATCCAGTGCCTGAATTTGCCCCAGAGGCCCCGGAGCACAACTGTTCTCAGCATCTTTCCAATAAATTTCCCTCTTAGCTTAAGGTGGTTCACATAAGGTTTCAGTTACCCTTCAATCAAAGGAGCCCTAATTTAGGTCGTATTTGTCAAGACACTGCTCCTTGGAAATCATAGTAACTCTGTAGCCTCTCAAGTTTCCATCTTCTTGTAAAACTATTTACAGAGGGTCTGACTTATATATTCTATAGCAAATATGTAATCAGTATGAAAAAACTTCATGTAATAAAATATTTAGGCTTATCTACCTTTTCCTCTGCAATTTCCAACTTAATTCATCTCCATGTACTGCATAAAATAATTACAGGGTTTTGAATGCAAATTCCTATTTTGAATGATAATTTTTGAAAAAATATTTTCATTGATTTCAGAGAGGAAGGGAGAGCGGAAAAGAATAGAAGCATCAATGATGAGAGAGAATTATTAATTGGCTGCCTCCTGCACACCCCACACTGGGGATCGAGCCCACAACCTGGGCATGTGCCCTGACCGGGAATCAAACCATGACCTCCTGGTTCATAGATTGATGCTCAACCATTGAGCAACACCAGCCTGGTACCAATGATTATAACTTTTAGATGTATTTCAATTCCTTCCCAAGAAGATTTTGAATTACTTATCTTTCATCATGCTTCGAATACCTCTGTGAAGCTGTCACAATGAGTATTAAGCATCCAAAAACAAGTCTGTAATTGTAAACTTGAAGAATACATGATGCCCTAACAACTCTAGCCAAGATTCTTGTGAGAAAGTTTTATGGAAAGTAGCCTTACAACTTATAATAAACTACAACATACATACATTTATTGATTGATTGGTCTAAATCTCCATTAAATGCATTAGTGTCCTGAGGTAACTTAGCCTGAACAATCTGAACTTGATTCACTGCCACACAAAGACTCAAGATCACCTGATGCCATGAAAACTGCCTGGCATATCTTGAACTTCATTCAAATCCACAGTATAATCTCAGTGGCCATTCCTTTGCAAAGCCTATATACTAGGATATGTATGTGAGTGGAGATTCCAGAATTTAAGTAAGAATTCATATGTCTGACTGGATCTGTAGATATTATAGGACATGCATTTGCAGATGTTTACTGATGCCAATAGTATTCTGCCTGCGTTGGTAGCAGAATTCCTATTAGAAGTTGTGGCTTTCATTTCTATGACACATAATGAACAATCTCTCCGGCTGGGACTTCTTCTCAGGCCATTATAAATTGTTGATTTGGTTCAGTCTCTAGTCCCCATTGGAGGGCTTCATCATGACCTCTGCACATGATGATCTTGAAAAACATGCCTGTTAATAAATCCTCTAAATTACAGCATTGAAAAAAATGGCACAGCTCTGAATATTGCAGCAATCTTCTCACCAAGCTGTGGATGCAATTGGTGGAATTTAAGTCTCAGAACAATAACTGATAATGGTGCTTTGGTGTGAACTCCCAATAACCTTACAGATTCATCAGATGCCTTATATTTACTTGAGGCAGTAATATTGAGGGATCATGTTATAACATTGTACAATTCTGATTCAAGGCTTCAAATTGTTTTATTATATACCATTGAAAATTAAATCAGAGAAGAATCACCATTATTATTCTGCCCCACAGACACTTCTGGCATTTTGTGTACAATGTCCCTTAGAATATGAAGCAACTATAGGAAGCCAAGTGTCAAGAAACCCTTACCAGGTGTTCTGGTTAATAATGCTGATTTTGTAATCAAAGAAAACACAATAATTTCAAGAGAAACATCAAAAGTGTGTTATTCAAAGTAATGTCCATCGCTAGCTACACATTTCCCCCATCTTTCAGGTAATTGTGGATACCGTCCCAATAGAACTTTTCTTGTTTTGAGGCAAACCATTCAGAGACCCAATTTTCCACTTCTTTGTATGTTTTGAGGTGCTGCTCAGAAAGAGCCTGTGCCATCGATGGGAACAAGTGGTAATCTGAAGGAGCAAGGTCTGGTGAATACAGCGGGTGGGTTAATACTTCCCAGGCAAGATCTTTTAACGTGTCTTTAACTGATTTTGAAGTGTGTGCTGCTGCGTTATCACAAAACAAAATTACTTTGCTGTGTCTTCTGGCCCATTCTGGTCGTTTTACGATCAAAGCATGGTTCAAATTGATTATTTGTTGCTGGTAGCAATCAGTATTAACAGTTTCACCTGTTTTAGAAGCTCTTTATACACCACACCTTCCTGATCCCACCAAATGCAGAGCATTGTCTTCTTTTGGAAGCGATTTGGCCTTGCAGTCGATGTTGATGGTTGACCTGGATCAACCCATGATTTTGTGCATTTGGGATTCTCAAAATAAATCCACTTTTCATCACCAGTCACAATTGGATGCAAAAAAGACTTTCTTTGGTACCATTGAATCCACAGCTTACTGATGACTTTTCGGTTTTCCATTTGTCTTTTGTTCAGTTGATGTGGCACCCACTTTCCTTCCTTTAAAATCTTCCCCATTGCTTGTAAATGATCAGAAATTGTTTACTGAGCAACGTTTAATCTTTTTGCAAGTTGTTTTTGAGTTTGATATGCATCTTCATCCAGTAATGCTTGTAATTGTTGGTCTTCAAACTTTTTGGTTGACCTGAATGTTCTTTGTCTTTCATATCGAAATCATCACTTTTAAAGCATTTAAACCAGTGTTCACAAGTATTGTGAGATGGAGCATGTTCACCATAAGCTATCCGAAGTATATGATAACTTTCAGCAGCACTTTTTTTCAAAATAAAGTAATGAATTAAAACTTCCCGCAAATGCTCTTTTTTTTGGCATGAAACTCAACATTTTTAAGTGTAAAAATATCGATGATGTTAACACCTTCAGAAAATTTGACATTTGAAGTTTTGAAGCTGGCTGTCAATACAACAAAATAGAATACATATCAAATCACAAATATATCAACATATGTGTAACTCCATCTATTGAAAAAAAATCCGCATTATTAACTGGTACACCTGGTACATATGGCAACAGGCAGCCATTCTTCTCCTGATACATGTTTGATTACAGAGTAGGTGGAGGCTGTGAGCTATTAAGGAGTAGCAGCAAAGCAATAGAGTGGGGTCTTAGGAGGTTTGCATTCTACCTGTCTGTTACATGATCTCAGGAAATTTGTATCTGAATTTAAACTGACTGTCTTAACTTAAAAGATAGGTATTGAGCTTGAAGATTTTAAAGGTTTTATTAGTTCTAGTGTTCTATGAAAAGAGCAAAGTTAGCAGCTTCATAACTATTGTCACCCTCCCTTCACTCTGCACATCCTGTCCTAGTATGAAGCTTCCTCGTCAGCATGACTGAGCCTCAACAGTGCTTGTCTATCAGCATTACTAATAAGGCACCAAGGAACCAAGCGTGCCACTATGCTTATAAATATTCTGTCTTGACATCCATTTATCCAGTCACATACCACACTATTCTAATAAATCATGTTATCAAACAAAACCTAGGGTAGATAACTACTTTCCCTGCTTGTATTTTCTTTATAAAATTATCTGGCATTAATTAGGTATATATTTCTCCAAGAAATCGCTTCCAAATTGAGTGTGTGTGTGTGTGTGTGTGTGTGTGTGTTTCTGGAACCAAATTTCTCTTAAGAAATGGAAGAGAATGTTCTCAAGGAAAGCATAAAAGAAAATTCCACAAGGAGACAGTAACCGAGAGTTTTATAATGTCACCATTATGCTAAATTGGGCTTCACTTGAATAGGTGGAGAGAGGTCTCCTTGGGACTCATATCTGGTAAAATTGAAGGAAGTTGTGTGTTATGATCTGATCTCTATATATTAGGTATATAATGGAAATAAAACCTGGTCTAAAATATAAATGGGAACAGAAACCATTTTGATGCTGTCTGCTACTTGAAACTAGTATATAAGTATCACGTATTTGTAAAAAGGATTAGCTATGGGCTTGATTTTAAAACACATACAATTTTTTTCAATGGCTTTACATACTTTAGATGTTCAAAATATTTAAAATGTCAGTTGATCAAAGATACCATTTTATTATTTTATTCCACATTTCAATGATAATATCTACTGTGAAAAATTATATATACCTGTAACATAAGGTAATCCTCAGATAAATACTTCATTTATATTAAAGTTACAAATAAAAGTCCAGACACCCTGTTAAATTTGAGTTTCATGTAAACAATAAATAACTTTAGTATAAGTATTTCTCGTGCAATACTTTTAATATTATTATACTAAAATTTGCTCATTGTTTATCTGGGATTCAAATTTAACTAGATGTCTTGTATTATATCTGGCAACCCTTTTTATATGTTTAGAGGTTTTTTAAAATTTTACTTTTATAGATTTATGCATATAAAACTCTGGGGAATTATGTTTCTCTTTGTTTTTAGGGTGGATTGAATCTACCTGCCTCTCTAGACTACCTGTCTCTCTAGACTGATTGCTGGTACCTCTCCTACTCCTCACTATGTTCCACTTTTACTAGACAACTCTCTGGAGATGCCATATTCACCTGGAAGCAGCCTAAGTCATATCAGTGCCCCCTCTGTGTTCTCAGATTGATCCTAGCATCTCAAGTTGGAGTGATTTTAGCAATCAGGGTTATGACCACAGGTACTGAGACAGGGATAGAGATAAGAATATACATGAAAATACTCTTTGCATTTAGCTTTGGCCCTGACAGTATATCTTGTGCATTGATGTTCTTTATTCTTTAATGCATTTATGTCAATCCTTGATTCATATCTGTGTGTGTATGTGTATGTATAAGTGTGTGTGTGTGTGTGTGTGTGTGTGTGTGTGTGTGTGTGTGTGTATGTATATATATAGAAACTCCCACCTTAAGCAATGTGGAATCTTCCTTATGTGTAGTCTTCCGTAAAACCACCTTTGAGCCTGGTCAAGGCAAGTGGTTCTCAAACTTAAGCATGTATTAGAAATAACTGAATGGGTTGTTAAAATACAGATCTCTCGGCCCCATCCCCAGAGTTTCAAATCCCACATGAATGGATTAGGGCCTGAAGATTTGCATTTCTCACAAATTCCCAGGTGATGCTAATGGTTCGGGACCAGACTTTGAGAACCTCATTGCTCTAAGGCTAAGCAAATTCAAAACCAAGAAGTAAAGTGTGAGTGTCAAATTCTCTGCTTACCTTTAAACTAACCCATTCACCAAACCTAATTTTATTTCCTTAGATACCTAAACTCCATTCAGAGAAATGGGTTGGATACTACTTAAGATATGCCTGAAATTGTATCTATTATCTGTAATCTCCTTTCCACTTTCATAGTCAGATCATTGGAATATATGTAAATATACCTACATATGTTTTTAATATTTTTAACCTTCTACCTCCTCAGTTTATTTTTAAATCTGACACCCTCATGCAGTATGGTGCCTCTGCTTCTTCTTCCTCAGATTACCCTAAACTTCCCTGACAGACTCTTACCCCTCTAAACTCCTACTTGTTCTCAAGACGACACTGTAGATAACTCCCAGATTCATTTTGGAAGGCTCTCATTGACCTGCTATTCGTGTCCTGAATTGACCTAGGAAGGTGTCCCAGTTGAACATAATCCGTGCTGGAGGAGTGGATTAGAAGTTGAGTCGATGCTAGCTGCTTTATTAATTAATCACATCTGGACTCATCTGCCTACAATTACATTCCTTTGTTGTTCCTAATCCTTAGGTGATTTGATTTTCGTTGTCAGTGATTCTAAAAAAGCATGAAAAGACTGATTAAATGCTGCTAGCAGACTTGGTTAGAGCAGGAAACAGCTTAGGGAATCAAGTCCCTGCCTCACTCAGTTCAGGCATAACTGGAATGGATCCAAGAGAGGGAACACACCCAGGAAGAGAGTACTGAAGGTTGTGACATTTTTAGCTGTATTTGTAAGTTTCTCCTGCACTCAGCTCCCACTTCCAAGTTAATCCTCTGCCAAACCTACCTGCTCACCCCTGAAATCTGGGGGAGCACATTCATTAATTCATTCGCTCATCTGACAAAAATTTATTGAGCACATTTTACAGGCTAGAGATTATACTAAGAGATATGATCTCTGCCTCAAGAAAAAACACCGAATGAAATGGGAAATGAATATATGAGGAAATAAGATGCCAACTTTTAGTGCTATGATAGACCTCTGCACAGGATTAATGTAGGAATACCAAGGAGAGAATAATCATTTTTTTTTCTGGAAAGGGGAGGGGAGTCAGGAAAGGGTTCATGGAGAAATGATATGTACTTATACTGCATGTTGAAAGACAGTCTGCTGCTGGAAGGGGATTGGGAAAGGGATTATTATATTCAATCCTGTAAAGTGAAAGCAATAATTTTATATTTACTTTTTATACTCGGGATAAGTCAAATGTCTTGAGGAGCAGATTATTGGATTCAATGAATGTCATGAGCTTAATTAGTGGTGGAGTTCACTCAAAGCTCTAGCATTCTTATTGCCCGTCCAGCCTCTTTATACCATCCCAAGTTGGATGTTTTCTCTCAGCACAGAACTGAAGAGGATCTTGTTTAATTTAGAACTTGCTGGCTGCACAGTTTTTTTGTTTTTTTCCTGAATTGCATGATTAGCCTCAGTATAAAATCTTCAAGTGAGTGTTGAATGAAGAGTTCTCTCAGGATAGTCTGCCAGAATTCCACTTATCTTTGTATTTAGCACTTATCATTTATTTTATTTTTTATAGAGAGGAAAAATGCAGCATTATTTATTATTTTAGTGACTTAAATCTACCTATATTTATTTCCTGGGCTCTTATTTGCATACTTCAAGTAAAAAACACTCTCAAGTTTTCAGAGAAATGTAGTTACTATGAATTCATAGGTTTATCTGTAAGTGAAAAAAATAATAAATAAAAGTAATATAAAGAGCTTAGAAGATTGAAGTTGAGAGTCATAATATATATGCTTCATTTGCATAAATGACCCAGCATGTCTGTTCTCACTGATAATAATCAAGCTTTGTAAAAATTATCTAAAGTTTATAAACAGGTTCACTGAAGAAGCATTGTTGCTCTTAGCCAGAGAAGACAACCCTAGACTGTGGAAATAAATTAACCCCCAAAGCTCAATGACTTAAAGCTAAATTAAACTAAAAAAGCTCTCTCCTAGTGTGACTGGCTCCCTCTATCTTATTTATGGCTATATCATCAGGAATACTTGGCTTCCAAGATGGCTAGGGCAGAGAAGAGAGGGCTGGATGTTTCCTTGGACATTTTTTAAAAACTCTGCCACACTTCTGCCCACTAGAATGATTAAAACGAAATCTATGGTTCCAACCTAGCTGCAAAGGAATGTGGAAAGAGAAATTGGTGAACACAGCTAAAGCCTTAATCTGACAATGACACAAAATCAATACTGTTCTCATACTTACTGCTCCTTCTACCTGGGCTCTTCTTCCCTCACCCACAACTTGTCTTCACTATTACCTGAATGTCATAACCCCTTTGAAGATTTATCAGCAATATTAAGAAGAAATAGGAAGGTGGGGGAGGGGAAGGAGAAGGAGAAGCAACTATATAAAAATCAGAATCATTATTGCCTTTTCTCTAGATGCCCACTGTTATTATCCTGGCCTGACTCCAGTCTTGCTGCATAATCATTCAATAACTAGTACCTTATGCCTTTTAATCTTCTTATGGGATGGTTCTCCTCTGACTTCATGAACAAGTGAACCCATCCTTAAAGTCTTGCCCAGATTTCCATGACTTGTGAAGCCACCCTGGATTTTTGAGCTGAAAAGAAACTACATTTCCCATTCTCTTGATTACACGAATTTTTTATTACTTAATAACTGCTTAGATTATTCCACACATTTCTAAGAGTTCTCTTCACAACTGAATTATAAGCACCTTGATGGATTGTAACCTGCCCTATTCATTGCTATATTCTCAATGCATAGCAAAGTACTCGGTATTTAGAAAATGCCTACTAAGACTTAACTTATTGAATTAATTAATCCATTAATCGTGATCTTCATATTACTCAGCACAACATCGTGTACATAATAGGCTCTCAATGAGCTTCTGAAGATTGATTGATTATCCTTTTAAAAATTTTAAGATGAAACAATGTCCATGGTTGGCTCTTTTTTTTTAACTTTACTTATAAATGGTATTTCTTTTTTTCTTTTTTTGTCTTTATTGATTAAGGTATTACATATGTATCCTTATCCCCCCATTCCCCCTCACCCCCCCCTCATGCCCTCACCCCTCTGTTGTCTGTGTCCATTGGTAAGGCTTATATGCATGCATATAAGTCCTGGGGGTAAAGGGGAGAGATCAACCATGGTTGGCTCTTAAACACATTATATAATATCATTTTTTGTTGTATAAATTCTATTTACTTGTAATGAGTGCAAGTTCTTGGAAACTTTACCATGATTCCCCATTCTAATTACATGCAAATAGGAACTAGAAGAAATTTTGGGAAATTTTAGTTGTACTTAGAGAATTGTACAAATAACAGAACCAACAAAACTTAAATCAGACTATATTGCATAAAATATGTAGCATGCTGGTAGAAGTTTTTGTGATTAAATCCTATGAGGTTACAGGTCTTATAAAAATGATATAAGAACTTATGAGTTAAGGCAATTTTCTTGGCCTGAAATTTCTTATTTATTTATTTTTCACCAAAATGCACTAAACCTTATCAAACATAAAGTTGGCTTCTAGTCATTTGCTTATATATGGTGTGTGTATTCTCTTCATATTTAGTATCCATGTCAGGGGTTGTGTGGAAAGCTATTCATTCCTGACAGTGTCTAAGAATCCACATAGTGGGGACATTTAAGCCTCAGTCTGGGAGGACTTATCTATAAAAACCAAATGTAGTAGACTCAGTTGATCAAAGAATTTTGCTAATGAAACTTGGCAAAAAATAACACACATGTTGATGCTGACTTTGTCAGGATTAATGTTTAGTTGCTGGAAGATTCGTTGTTTTAAATCTGATTATTTTTTTTAGTAGAATTGAGAGAAAGAGAGAAACATTGATTTTTGTTGTTATTTGTTTATGCATTCATTGGTGGCTTCTTGCATGTTCCCTGATAGGGATCAACCCGCAACCTTGGTGTATCAGAGGATGCCCTAATCAACTGAGCTACCGAGCCAGCGCTGATTCTTAAACCAATAAGTTATACTCCACCTGTGCACAAATTGAAAGAGTAATGATAATAAAATAAAGATAAAGCCATGAAAAAGCCTGTCTTTTCTGAAGAAATCTAATGATCTCTTGTCTGCTACTGACTCCTTGTCTGTTTTCATCTGTAGACCTGGTCAGCGAACATGAGGCTGAGATCTATAGCTTCCAACGCTGCTAGAATAATTTCCTCTCTCCAGGGATGACTTGGAGCCCAGTCAGAGTCATAGGGACTTTGAAGGCCATGCAGTGGCTGCTCTCTGCTTTCTCTATCCAAAGAATAAATTCTCATGAAAGTCAGGGAAGAGTTTATCCTAACCTTAAAGTCTTCCCCCAAAAGGAGCTTCCTTTCCTTGAGAGTCTGCTGCAACTTTAGACAGTCCTCACTTTCTTATAGCTCACCCTGAGTTCTCCTACTCCATATAAACTCATGGTGTTTAGCTTTCACAAGACAACTTACATTCATATGAAAGGTACTCATTCCATCATTAGCTTAAACATGCTCTCTTCTCTTTATTATTTTGATTTTACATTAAAGGCCATTATGCTTCCCTAAATTTTTGTTTGTTTGTTTGCTTTTCCCCAAATCCAGCTATGGTACTGCACTTTCTGTTGTAATTAGTGCTATTTATAAATTATTGTGCTGAGTGAAGATGCTGAGTTTAATACTGATGCAAATGGATGGATCAGGAGGAAATGAGTGCCACGAATAATTTTTCTACGGGTGGGAAAGTAATATTGCTGCTTCTTTTTGTGAACCATGACAATTTATCAGACAACTGGCCAGGTAGGAAAGATTTATTTTCTATGAAAAGCAAAGTAGCCCTTGTGGACATCACACTTTCTATGATTATTAAATAACCCACAATAATATATTGGAATATTACATATAACATTTTCCCCAATAATTTTAATTTAAGTGGTTTTCACATTAAGAAAAATAATTGCTCATAGAGAGAAAGAATGATTGTATAAGAGAAAGAACAATAATTTTAGTGTTGAAAGAACTAAGTTGTAGTTCTGGAGATAGATATTGATAGATATAGATATGGAAATAGATATGGATATAGAGATAGAGATAGAGACAGAGATAGAGATACATATAGATACAGATATATATATATCTGTATCTATATGTATCTCTATCTCTGTCTCTATCTCTAT
>NW_005368827.1:2097548-2100048 GCF_000412655.1 Myotis brandtii
ATATATATATATATATAGAGAGAGAGAGAGAGAGAGAGAGATATACATACAGATGGATAGATATATCTATATAAACAAGCATCTATTGATCCCCTATCATGTGTAATGTGCCATGAATTTTCCTAGAAACATACTTAATCTTCTAAACTTATTTTAATCCTTACCATAGCCCTCTGTGGTAGCTGTCATTATAATTCCCACTTTACACACAATAAACCAAAAAAACAGAGAAGTTAGATATTTCCTCAATGTCATAAAACTAATGTGTGGAAGTATCATGTATTCTGTCCTCATTCCACAACATCAAAAATACCTATTGCTATCACCTATAAAATAAGATGTATGAATTCAATGTCTGAAACTCTCCTCTTTGATTCTATTAAGCTCAATTTTCTACCTCAGTACTTTTTGGGACAAAATACCGGAAACTTCTTTTTTCCCCAGTAGACAAGTTTACAATAATGCCCAGTAGCTTGCACATCTATTCAGATAGATATTATTTGGAGGCCTAGATGACTGCATGAACAAGTTAGGATATCAAGGCAGCTTCTCCCACATATTTACATTTCTGAAAATGCTCTGTAATAGAATGTTCACATTGTCTCACTCTTTAACTTTTTTTAAAAAAATACAGTGTACTATCTCATTGTCTCAAATATGTGTGCTCCTTAGTTTGTAGACATGGATGGAACAGCCTTTACTGCTCAACTCCTTGTCCATAGCCAACCCATAGATGCATGCTTGTGAAATACAATTTTCTGAAGTCTGTACACTGAGGAAGGTACTTCTGTTACCTGGATCATTGAATTGCTTATAAATCAAAGTGACTTCAAGAGGGCCATCCTTCCAGTTATGCCATTGAAGAGGCTCAGATTAGCACTGCTGCACGTGCAGCACATTAGAAATAGACCGCTGCCTTTGCTGGACATGTTACTAATTCTCAGATGACTACTTTTTAATTTCCCGTACATTTCAGATCTACACCCCCCTTAACAGTATTCTTTCATCACATTTTTCTTGTCTTTTTCAATAACTTGACCCTTATGTTTGTCTTTTAAATGTGAGGTTAACATAGTTCTCGCCTCGTCCTTTGATTGTATTGGCGATTGGCCTGAACCAGACTTGACTCAGTTTAGGTATAAAAAGACTTGCTACAAAATGGACCTTGTCAGTTTAATCTCTCTAAGAACAGTTTTTTGTGTCTTTTAATCTGCTATTTCATTTTGTGTTTAGCGCCACTAACCCTTACTTTGTGTTCAAAGGCTTTGCTGATCCCTCCCATCTAAGGTGTGAGCTAATGTCTGGATCCCAGTCTTTATTTTCCCTTCAAGCTTTTCTCATGTCATCCCTCTTTTTTTTTTCATATCCTCCCTGATTTCTCTTTCCTAAAATAAATAGCTTGCCCAGGATTGTGCTACCCAAGAAAATATCCAGCTCTAAGTGATTTAGGAAAGTCTATATATTCTTCCTATGACACTTCCATTTGGATTACAGCCATTTTCTTATGTGGAAAATTGTCGTGTAGGTAATCAGGGAAGTAACTCCCCTTTTCCTTTGTGTTGTACTTTTTCCTATGAATGTACACACTCAATATGATTGGATATTTGTTCAGTCCCTTGCAGTTTGGAAAGCACTTCCACTAACTTGAACATAGGTAATCATCATAATGACACTTTCAGGTTGGCAACAATATGCTGCTATCCTTGCTTTATAGATGAGAAAACAGGGTCAGAAAATTAAGCAAATGACCTCTGGTCATATAGCATGCAAATGGCAGAGTAGAAATTCTCTTATGACTTTTTTGCAACAGATTACAAAGGCTGAAATGATCTGTCATGTTGAACTGAAAACAGATGTCTCCAGCCCTGGCTGGTTTGGCTCAGCGATTAGAGCATCGGCCCTCAGACTGAAGGGTCGCGGGTTTGTTCTGGTCAAGGGCACATATCTCAGTTGCTGGCTCGATCCATGGCCCCGGTCGGCTGTGTGTGGGAGCAATCAGTCAATGTCTCTCCCTCACATCCATGTTTCTCTCTGTGTCTCCCCTTCCCTTCCACTCTTTCAAAAAACAACAACAAAAAAAATTCAATGGAAAAAATCCTTGGATGAGGATTAACACAACAAAAGCAAACACAAAACAAATATTTATGGAATCTGGCTTGATATTGGGATAAACTGGTTCATTATTTCAATCCAAAACAATTTTTCAAAAATAATGTTGAAATTTAAAATATAAGATTACTGAACAGTGTTATTAGTCCTTATCCAGGGCCCCTGGAGAGGCAATCAGGACTCAAAACAATCTCCTGTTTCTATTTTGCCTTTTTTCACCCAGGCATATTACCTTTCATTGTCTGATAATATTAGAGGCTGTAACATGTGCATGAAAAATGTTTATGGAAGATAAGCCTTCATAATGTTATTTTATGGGTAGCTTCCTTGGGAGATATTTAATGACTATTGGCTTTTAGAATTATAGCATTGCTTTTAAGAGTTTAAAGAG
>NW_005368827.1:2102008-2192377 GCF_000412655.1 Myotis brandtii
CTTCTTTTTTATAGCAGCGTTGTATTCCATTGTGTAGATGTACCACGGTTTTTAATCCATTCATCTGCTGATGGGCACTTAAGTTGTTTCCAAATCTTAGCTATTGTAAATTGTGCTGCTATGAATATAGGGGTGCATATATCCTTTCTCATTGGTGTTTCTGGTTTCTTGGGATATAGTCCTAGAAGTGGGATCACTGGGTCAAATGGAAGTTACATTTTTAGTTTTTTGAGGAAACTCCATACTGTTCTCCACAGTGGCTGCACCAGTCTGCATTCCCACCAGCAGTGCACAAGGGTTCCTTTTTCTGCGCATCCTCACTAGCACTTGTCATTTGTTGTTTTGTTGATGATAGCCATTCTGACATATTTAACAAAAGAAAATAGATGTAGAAGTTTTAGGAGACTGTCCAGTATGAATTCCTGTTTAGTTAAGAACCTGTGAAAAAATTGCTTCAAATGTGACTGCCATGGGTCTCAGTTCTGACCCAGGTTGGATTCTTGCTTCTGTGGCCTTGTCCTACATCCACTGATGCTGTCCTGTGCCGAATAGTAGTTCTACCCCACCCTTATCTAAAATGTGCTTTAAATATGTTCTATATTTTTCACTAACTATATCACATAAGCTTTCAAATAACTTGCTGGTGTTAATCATGAGCCCAGGAGCTAGTCGTCTTTCTCACTTTGCCTCTCTGTGACCTTTGACTCCAGTGTGTTGCCTGCAGTTCCATTTAGTAACATTCCATTGTGGTGTAAACTGACCATGGCTTGCCCCTCATCCTCTAACCAGAAGTTTTTACACCATGACACTTTGGTGTGTTTCACCACTGAGCATGCATCTGGTGTTAGAATCTTATGATTTCTGCCCAGTTCATGCCCACTGTGTGTGAGCACCCAGGGAGTTCTGAAACATTGGGCCTCCCCTTGCACTGTGATCGAGGGAAGAGCAAACCAGCAACCAGATCCTTGACAAACCTAAATGGAGAATGTATTCACCAAAGTCTCATTATCAGTCATGTGTTCGTGTGCTTAATTTCCAAGTGTAGGAAAGAGACAGGCCTGGCAATACCGTTTGTACAAGAATCATGGTAGACATTTTGCTGGCCTGGTGACTTTCTCCTTTTTCATCCACCCTGGTTCCTTTCCCTATGATGATATGTACGCTCAAACAGCTCATCCTAGTTATCATACCGTTTTCTTTCCTCGAAAAGTAGTACCTATTAGACGTTTACATAATGTTATGTAAGAAATGTGTTTTTCTTGCTGTTACCGAACTCAAGGAATCCGTTGCTTGGAGTGCCCTATTAAAAAAATGAGACTTTGTTGTCACATGTACGGACAGTTATGGTGTAACTGTGCATGGGGTGGGGTGGAAAGCGATCAGTTAGCAGCCCAGGAGGGCCCCTGGGGGCTCTTTTCTGTGGAGGAAGCCCAAGTAGGGGGCTCCCAGCAGTATCCTCACTTCCTGATGACAGAGCCCAACAGAATTTGGAACCGTGTAACCAGGAAGCCACATGCCAGAGAAGGCCTTGCCAGCTCACTTGAGATGCTGGAATGAATAGCATATTCTCCTGTTGCTTCCTGTGGTCCCAAGATTGTGGCTTCAAAAAAACTCACTCACTGAGAGCCCGTTTGAATGCTGCAGATGTTGATAAGGTCTCACCCCAGACTCCTTTGGCACTTTTCTCTAGGGGACCCAAATCGAATACAGGAAGGCCAGGAGCGGTCCAGTTTAGGCTAGACCACCCCTCTGACCTCCCATGGGCAGCTTGATGTCCCCTGCCCGTGTGTGTGTAGGGGGGTGGGCCTGTCCCAAGCAGGAGCAGGCTGAGAATGGGTCACAAGCTTAGTGGGCTGGTCATGTTCACACCTCAGGTCAAGGCTGGCTGGGTGGACGTGGAATATGGAGCAGGGCCCTTTTGCCCGAGTTTTATCCTGAGCCCTGGAAATGAATCTTATTTCACCTGAGTGGAGGTCTGTGCAGACACAGGTTCGCACCTGATCTGGAGGTAGAAGGTCCAGTGGGCAGAGGTGGCAGCAACTAAGGCCAAGCAAGGCTGTGATGCCTCCGGACAGGCTGCTGGTCACTGTCTACAGATCTCCACCCTGGGCATCAGTGAGAAACACCCGCTCTATGTCCCTGAGTGACGGGAAGAAATGATGCGCCACCAAGTAAAGCCAGGGCAGCTTGGGGTGTAAGCACTGAGGGTTCCCCAGAACCAGGGCTCAGGTATGGCCAGGAAAGGCCTCTTGCCCAGATGCTGCCCAAAGACCCAGCCCGGTATTAGCATGCAGCTCAGCATTTCAGTCTCCCACCTGGACCATTTCAGTCTCCCGCCTTCACCTAACTGGGCCAGAGGACTTGGATTCCACCCCTCTGAGGCTCCGGTACCAGCTCATAAGTATGAGCTGGCTCCAGCTGCAGTGCCTATGCATTCTGAGAAGCATGGTGAGGTGCAGAAGCCAGTGCAGAAGGAAAGGCTGCTCTAGAACCTGAGGCGTTTCCACTGCCAACTGTCTTGCTAGCTCCAGAGGACACTCTAGAGCTGCAGCCAATGCCAACACCTGTCCCATCTGCAGATGTGGAGCAGGTCCTGCAGGATCCCCCGAGCTGGAGCAGGACCAGTCACCAAACCCAGAGAACAATTTCCTGCACCTGCACTGGATCATGGCGAGAACTCAAAGATGGCACTGGAACCAGCAGCCCTGAAGGGAGAGCCATCACCTGCACCTGTATCGGCACCGGCTCCTGCAGAAACGCCGAGCTGGTCCTGGGTGCACCAGTCCTGGAGATTGAACCGCCCCCCCCCCTGCACCCGCACTGGAACCTGCTTTAGATCCTGAGCTGGTGCTGGTTGCACCACCGCTGACAGCCGAGTTTGCTCTGGAGCCCTACTCAATTCTAGCTGTGGTGCCTCTTCTTCATCCTGCTCCCCCACCACATCTTTCTTTTTGAGCTCTCTCTACTTGTTTTCTTGTGAATTTTGTTTTGTTTTGCATTTTATAGTTTTAAATAAATACAATAAATTTAAGGTTTTATTTCTTTTAGTGATGCTCCATGCTATGTGTCCACAGGGATATGCAAATTAGTACAATAAGGAGATGCCACTACACACTTATTAGAAAGGCCCAAAATCCACAACATTGACAAATCCAAATGCTGACAAGGATGCGGAGGAACAGGCGCTCTCATCATGGCCAGTGGGAATTCATAATGGCACTGCCAGCTTGTCAGACAATTTACAAAACTAACAGACTCAAAATAAGTCCAGCAATTTACACAAAAGAGTTGAATACCTGTGTCCATGAAAAACCTGTACACAGATGTTTATAACAGCTTTATTTAAAATCACTAAAACTTGAAAACAACCAAGAAGTGTTCAATAGGATAATGGATAAACTATGGTACATTCATATAATAAAATATTACATATAACAAAACATTCAACATTAGAAATACATGTTATGAAGCCACGAAAATACATGGAGGAACCTGCAATGCATTTTACCAAGTGAGAGAAGCCAATCTGAAAAGGTTGCATGTCATATGATTCCAACCATATGAAATTCTAAAGGCAAAACTGTGGAGAGTGTAAAAAAGATCATTTGTGGCCAAGGGGTATAGGGGCAATGGGGGTGTACATGGTTAGTATAGAGGGTTTTTAGAGCAGTGAAAATACTCTGCATAACACCCAATGATGGATACATATCATAACAGTTTCTCAAACCCATAGAATGCACCACTTCATAAGTAAACCATAAGATAAACTATGAACTTTGGGTGATCATCATGCTTTAGTGTAGGATCATCAGCTGTAACACATGTATCACTCTGGTGAGGAATGTTGGTAATGGGAGAGGCTATGCAGCAGCGGGGGAAGGAGAGACATGAAAAAATCTTTGTACCTTCTCCTCAATTTTGCTGTAAACCTAAGAAAAAAGGGGGTACAGAACAGACAGCATGTTCACAGTTACCAGGTGCACCCTTCGATGTATGGAGAAACTCATTCTCAAACTAAATAATTTACCCAAGTACGCACGTAACCTACTTGACCTTCAGACTCTGTCCTGTGGCCAACCACACTGGTGAAAAGCTTAAAATAAGGATGACTGTGCCTCTCCCTTGATTTATGCATTTGCTGTGTCTCAGGAAAGCCTTGCATTAAGTGAAAATCTGAGTCAAAACCCCTATTTTTAGCATTATCTAAAATTGAAGCTGCATTTGGTACTAAAATATGAGTTCTGGAAACAGCATGTTTAATACAGCGAAATGTGAAATTGATCTTGAGACAAAATTTTTATTTCTCCCTTTCTTTGTGCAGACTGTTCACATTGACTTAAAGAAAGGCTAAAAGGTTTTATGGTGAACCAATGCTACTTCAACCACAATCCCAGAGAACATTAATTGGGACAGAATTAAGATGAGCGTTTTAAATGCTCAGAAAGAGAGAGGGACAGGTAAGGATGTGATTCCTCACAGGCTTCTTCATGAGGCACCTCCTGGGGTTCATGCAGGGTCATGGACAGCCAAGCAAACCCCAACTGGCCCAGTCCTCTCAGCACTGACGGGTCACTGACAGCATGGTCACATCTTCATAAGTGCCCCTTTCCTGACTGCTCTTGACTTCCTGGGCCTCTGTGGTCTCCGGGGTTTATACCCTCATCCTTCAATAGGAGTACTTCTGCTGCCTTTGGTCCTGATTCTCAGAACATTGTCAAGGCCCGCTGCGACCTTTGTACGGTGACCTGTGCAAAGAGCTCCCTTCCCTGCAGCTCTGCCCTAGTCCCTTTGCTCAGGTCTAAATTTTCACAGGGCGCTGCGTCATGGAACTGCTTTCACCCGATTTTCCATCACATAACTTTTTTTTAACACTTTGGAACTGGTCTTTATTGGCGTGTTTCTTTCTCTCCCTGCCCTGAACATGCTGCCTGTGTAGGATAAAGGTTGCATGTTCAGGCTGGGTCCTTGACCAGGTTGCCTTTAGCTAATTCACATACCTCTGAGTGTTGCCTGCATAGAAGAAGCCTGGTTATAGCCTTGGTAGGTCAGATCCTTTGTTTATTTGGTTTTTGTTTGTTTTTACATGTTTCTAGTATACAACATTCTAATGCAATATCTGCATGCACTACAAAGTAATCATCTCCAAAAGTCTAGTTACTAGTCATCAAAAAACAGGGAACATTTCACAAACTTGCGTGTCGTCCTTGTGCAAGGCCATGTTAATATCTGTATCTGTCCAGCTTTAGCACGCGCTGCTGAAGCCAGCACTGTCAGATACTTGTGACCGCCACTTCATGGAGGGACTAGTCCTCCTAGGGCAGGGGCTGTAGTAGCCATCTCACAACTTTTCATGTCAACAACTTCCTGTTATCACAGTGGCTTCTGAGGTGGCTTAAAAAAGATCCGAAGGAATGTACTTGTTTATAACAACAAAAAAGCCTAGAGTAAGAAAGCCTATGGCTGCAAAGTTAGCAGAAGGAAGGAAATAACAAAGATCAGAGCAGAAAAACAAATAAACAAACAAAAAACATGATATAGGGATCAGAAAAAAAGAAGCAAAGATCATTGAAACTAAGAACTGTTTTTTAAAAGGATAATCAAAATTGACAAACCTTTAGACTTAAGGCAAAAAGAGAGAAGACTCAATAAAATCAGACAAACGAGATGTTACAACTGATATCCCAGAAATGAAAATCATACAAGCCTACCATGAACAATTATACATCAACAAATTGAATATCCTAGAAGAAATACATTTCTACAAACATACAACATACAAAGCCTGACTCTTGAAGAAATAGATAATCTGAATAGACCAATAACAAATAAGGTGATTGAATCAGAAATCAAAAATCTCCAGATATTCAACTCCAGTTAAAAATAAATAAATACAAATAAATCTCCCACCAGGCCGGTGTGGCTAGTGGTTAAGCATCAACCTATGAGATTCCAACCATATGAAATCCTAAAGGCGAAACTGTGGAGAGTGTAAAAAAGATGAGTTGTGGTCAAGGGGTATAGGGGCAATGGGGGTGTACATGGTTAGTATAGAGGGTTTTTAGAGCAGCGAAAATACTCTGGATAACACCCAATGATGGACACATGTCATAACAGAGTTTCCCAAACCCATAGAATGCACCACTCCATAAGTAAACCATAAGATAAACTATGAACTTTGGGTGATCATCATGCTTTAGTGTAGGATCATAAGCTGTAACACATGTATCACTATGGTGAGGAATGTTGGTAATGGGAGAGGCTATGCAACAGTGGGGGAAGGAGAGACATGAAAAATTTTTGTACCTTCTCCTCAATTTTGCTGTGAACCTAAGAAAAGAAAAAAGGGGATACAGAACAGACATCATGTTCACAGTTACCAGGTACACCCTTCAATGTATGGAGAAACTAAGTCTCAGACTAAATAATTTACCAAGTGCCCACGTAATCTACTTGACCTTCAGACTCTGTCCTTTGGCCAACCACACTGGTGAAAAGCTTAAAATAAGGACGACTGTGACTCTCCCTTGATTTATGCATTTGCTGTGTCTCAGGAAAGCCTTGCATTAAGTGAAAATCTGAGTCAAAACCCCTATTTTTAGCATTATCTAAAATTGAAGCTGCATTTGGTACTAAAATATGAGTTCTGGAAACACATGGAACTGCTTTCACCCGATTTTCCATCACATAACTTTTTTTTTAACACTTTGGAACTGGTCTTTATTGGCGTGTTTCTTTCTCTCCCTGCCCTGAACATGCTGCCTGTATAGGATAAAGGTTGCATGTTCAGGCTGGGTCCTTGACCAGGTTGCCTTTAGCTAATTCACATACCTCTGAGTGTTGCCTGCATAGAAGAAGCCTGGTTATAGCCTTGGTAGGTCAGATCCTTTGTTTATTTGGTTTTTGTTTGTTTTTACATGTTTCTAGTATACAACATTCTAATGCAATATCTGCATGCACTACAAAGTAATCATCTCCAAAAGTCTAGTTACTAGTCATCAAAAAACAGGGAACATTTCACAAACTTGCGTGTCGTCCTTGTGCAAGGCCATGTTAATATCTGTATCTGTCCAGCTTTAGCACGCGCTGCTGAAGCCAGCACTGTCAGATACTTGTGACCGCCACTTCATGGAGGGCCTAGTTCTCCTAGGGCAGGGGCTGTAGTAGCCATCTCACAACTTTTCATGTCAACAACTTCCTGTTATCACAGTGGCTTCTGAGGTGGCTTAAAAAAGATCTGAAGGAATGTATTTGTTTATAACAACAAAAAAGCCTAGAGTAAGAAAACCTATGGCTGCAAAGTTAGCAGAAGGAAGGAAATAACAAAGATCAGAGCAGAAAAACAAATAAACAAACAAAAAACATGATATAGGGATCAGAAAAAAAGAAGCAAAGATCATTGAAACTAAGAACTGTTTTTTAAAAGGATAATCAAAATTGACAAACCTTTAGACTTAAGGCAAAAAGAGAGAAGACTCAATAAAATCAGACAAACGAGATGTTACAACTGATATCCCAGAAATGAAAATCATACAAGACTACCATGAACAATTATACATCAACAAATTGAATATCCTAGAAGAAATACATTTCTACAAACATACAACATACAAAGCCTGACTCTTGAAGAAATAGATAATCTGAATAGACCAATAACAAATAAGGAGATTGAATCAGAAATCAAAAATCTCCAGATATTCAACTCCAGTTAAAAATAAATAAATACAAATAAATCTCCCACCAGGCCGGTGTGGCTAGTGGTTAAGCATCAACCTATGACTCAGGAGGTCATGGTTCGATTCCTGGTCATGATTTTCGGGTTTGATCCCCAGAGTGGGGCATGCTGATCAATGAATGATTCTCTCTCATCATTGCTGTTTCTATTTCTCTCTCCCTCTCCCTTCCTTTCTGAAATCAAGAGAAATATATATATTTTAAAAATATCCCAACAAAGAAAAGCCCAGCACCAGATGGTTTCCCTGGTGAATTCTACTAAACATTTAAAGACAAATTAATACCAATTCTCAAACTCTTCTAAAAAGTGAATAGCAGGGATACTCCAAAATGCATTTTATGAGGTCAGAATTACCCAGTACCGAAGGCAGTTTGGTCACAAGTAAAGAGAGTAGAATGGTGGTGGTTGCCTGGGGGCTGGGGGCAACGAGGAAGTGTTGGTCAAAGGGTACAAACTTCCAGCTATAAGATGAGTAAGCTCTGGGATCTAAAGCACCACATGGTGATTGTAGTCAACACTGCAGTATTGTACTCTTGAAACTTGCTGAGAGAGTAGATCTTACATATTCTCACCACACAAAGGAAATGGTAATTATGTAAAGTGAGGGCGGTATTCACTAACACTACTATGATGTTCATTTCACAATATCTAAATGTGTCAAGTCAGTACTTGGTACACATTAAACTTACAGTGTCATATGTCAATTATATATCAAAAGAGCCAGGAAAAAAATAAAGCAAATTGCCATTTTAAAAAAGCCCAGGGTAATTTTTTTTATGGTACACATTAAACTTACAGTGTCATATGTCTATTATATCTCAAAAGAGCCAGGAAAAAATAAAGAAAATTGCCATTTTAAAAAAGCCCAGGGTAATTTTTTTTTAAATTTATCCTTCTACTGAATAATTCATTAATCTGTCTGTCATTCTTGCCCCAATACCATGCTGCTGGTTATCAATCCAATGTATTACCTGTCATTGTACACATCTTTTCCTTAAAAAATGAAGTTTACATTCATGTATTTGCAAAGCAAAAATTCCAAACAGTATATAATTATACAAAACAAAACATTCTAGTTTCCCTTCACTTCCTCTCTAGCTCTCACCTCCCTTCACAGAACTAACCATTTCAACAGTTTGGAATAAATTTTCCAAGCATCTTCCTGTGTATTTACATATATACATATGTATGACAGATGGAATAGATACAAATATATTAATTTACATAAACATATGTATTGTTCAATGATGTACTTTATTCATTTAGCCATATGCCTGATAGGCGATTATGTGATAAAACATAAATTTTTACCTCACTCTTTTTAAGAACTTCAAAGTATTCCATAATAGAAACCATGCCATTTTTTAAACCAGTTTCCTACCATTAGATCTTTATTTGGTTCATATTTTTTCCATTCAAATGTAAAGCAATGAACATTATTGTTGTCATACATTGGTATTAGATCATATAATATAAAATTATATGACATAAAGTTAAGGTATAATGTAAAAAATTATATGATAATTTTTCAAGATTAAAGTCCTACAATTGGAATTGCTGTATCAAAGAAATATTCTACACTTCTAATTTTGATAGACATTGACAATTGCCTTCCAAATGGACTTTACCAATTTATACACCAAACACTGGTTTCAACATTTGCTATTATTAATCTAATTAACTAATCTAAGGTTTTGTCAGGCTTATGAATGCAAATTTATATCTTTACATTTTAATTTGCATTTTTCTTATTGTTACCAAAGTTGAGTTTTTCTCATCTGTTTTTGTACACTTAATTTATTGGGCTATGAGTTTCCTGTTAATACTTGATGTACATGTTTCTTCTATTGAGTTGTTTGTTTTACTAATTTAATAAAACAGTTAACATATTACAGATATTCTTAATTTGCATATATCACTAATTTAGTGGTGGCACTCAATGTTAAACAGTATATATCTATTGCTTATTTTTATATTTCTTCTTTATACATTTAGAAACTAAACTCCATTAGTTTAGCATCCTTGTTATATATCTGTTCTATCATTTTTAGTATACTATGTAGACATAATATATATTCACTTAATATTGATTGTTCATTGATAATGGAGATTACAATGGCCAAAATGATGACAAGGGTCACCAGAAATGTGCTGCTGGGTTAATGCCAAGAGTGACACAGTCCTCTCTGGGTCAGCTGTGAGTTCTTGGGTAAATGATCAGTCCTGAATTTATAAAACCAGAAAATGAAAGAAGCCTGTATATCCAGAGATATAACCAATCATTTTTGGTCTGGTCAGTCAATTCACTTATGGATTCATTATTTTATACACTCACTTATCCAATGATGTGTTTATCTTCACTAATTTTGTTTTGCTCCTTCCATCATATTTCACATGGAAAGGTATGTTAAACCAGAATATTTTCAAAATAAACTGTCAGGAAGTCATGTCTGAAAATGTTATTCCATACACTGCATGCAAAAGCCAACTAAAACATTTGGACACATCCCAATGGTCAAATCATACCTTTGGTATAGTTTTTAAAAACTTTTAATTTTATTTTATTTAATAAAACTTTTTTCACATACATATTTATAAGCAAGGAAATTATGCAGAGTTTGTGTTTAGATGTAAACATTTTTAAGTGAACAGAGTACTAGTTTTCTTAGAAATAAAGACTATATTCAAGATTCACGCAAAATACAGTAGCCCCCTTTTTCATATTTCAACATTTCTCTCTCTTCCAGTTAGCATATACACTTCACTTCTAAAAGCCTTTATTCACTTATTTGCCAGATTTTGAGGTAACACCCAATGTGTGCCATTCTTAATCATGTATGTTTGTGATTTGGAAAAATATGGTTGTCTCTAAATGATGTCTCATCCATCCTGTGGAGCAGAACATTTAAATTTATTTTCCCCTTTTATTTTGGGGGTGGTGGTGAGTGGAGGGGTTGAGAGATGAATGAAAGTAAATGTTTCTCTCAGAGCTACCCTTGGTGGTATGTGTGTGTGTTTCTGGTTTTAGCTAGAGAGCTAAATATCTGTTATACAATCAAGTTAAAAGTTGATTCCTCTTAAATTATAATATAATTTAGAGATATTTACAAATATCAAGATACTAAAATGGTCATTTTACAATAATAATGAATAAAGAAATAATATTTTTACATACCTTTATTTAATGTGGAAATATTATCAACAGAAAAAAAATCATTGGTCCAACCAAACTTCTGGAGGTTACTCTTAATTGAAATGGTCTACTCCAATCATACTACTAAAAGTCTGTTAAATTTCTAAATAAATAAACAATTTATGAATTTAATCTAAATATGGGAAGAATCTTAGTTTTATATATGATAGTAAAACTGTAATTTATATATTGCATATACACTCAATTTAATATTAATAATGTATAATTAATGTCAACCATAATGTTGAAATATTAGGTTGTGATTAAGAAACCTTCAGTTTTAGTGGCTAGTTCTACAAGCTACTTTGGAAAACCAATAGATTGTCACACATCTTTTCTAGAGAAATTATTTTTTCCCCCATCCATAAAATAAGGGGCTTAAATTCAGCAATATTCTAAATTCCCTTCTAGCTGTTAAATTCTACAAAGGAGTGTAATTTTACTATTTTAAATTATTACAAAGGTTTATAGTTTCTATAGCTTTGCTTTTATGACATCTTATTGGTTATACCTATGATTTATTCAGTGCAAAGTCCTGCTCAGGAATACAGCTCCCCAATTATGACATTGTTTCTATGAAGAGAGAACAATATGTTTTAGGATGAGCCTTTTTTGATAGAATTTATATGAGCACATTGTATCAGAAATGGGGACTGCTATGTGTATTTCAGTTTCCTTCAGAGCTAATTCTTCCAATAGGGTTATTTGTTTTCTGAATTCTCTTTAAAGTGTATTGCTCTGTGGGAAATAATTACTCATCTTTAATGATTTTAACCCAAGTTCTAAAGTTAGTCTGTTTGGGATCAAGATACAGGAACTTAAGTTTTGGGGGCCCTTTTCAATTTCCTTCTTGACATAAATGTTTAAATGGCACAGTATATAACATGAATTCTATATTACTTTCTGCTATGCTAATTCAAGAACTTTAGCACATGTGGCTAATTTTACTTTAGATTGCTTAATTTTTATAGTCTTGTTTCCTCATAATTTCAGGAACCCTTTAATGTAGCCTGAGCGTGCATGTGAATATTCATAAAATAAGTATATGTTTGATGGGTACAGAATTTCTCTTTGGGATGATGAAAATTTTCTGGAAATGGTTAGTGGTGATTGTAGTACAACACTGTGAATGTATGCCTGATGCAACTAAATTATATATTTAACAGTGGTAAATTTTATGTTAGTGTATTTTACTAAGATTAAAAAAATCAGTATAGCAAGACCATTACATTCATTATTTCTGGAATTAGATTTGTAAATTCAAAGGATAACACTTCCCTGGAAGAAAAGGAATCAGGAAATACTTCACATTTAATATTTGAGCCTTACTTTTTTATGCTGGATTCTAGATACCTAACTATCCCCAAGCAAGTCTGCTGTAATAATTTGAAAGTAATATCTGTCTCAAGGGTACGATGACCTCTGTGGATCTGTTAATTCCATATCCATATACAGGTTTATAGTTCTTTCCTTAAAACCAGAATATTCAACTCTGTAATTTGATAGTCTGGATGTGAATGGAATACACAATTAGGGTCACTAGAGTAAGAACAGACCAACTCAGCGAGAATATGGGCATCCCCACAAGTTTGCAGAGCTTTCTCCATTGAGTTATCATGTATTATGCAATTTCCCTGTGTTTGTCAGAGGCTAATTATCACCTTATTCTCATGAGTGACGAAAGCAATATATAAATGAAGGGGTACAGAGAAATATGCAAAATTCTGTTCATGTGGAAAATTCTATATTTGAAGATGAAAGTCAATTTGATACGGGGGAGAAATGTCAAAATCATAAACAAATGTGAACCTCATTAAATCCAGAACATACTTAGAAGTTAGTAGTTTAGGCTATGGTCCTCCTTTAGCACAGTGTGGTGCCCTCCAAGAGAAGAGGCTTTTGTTTAATTCCTGCAACACTTAACGCAATACATTCTCACTGTACAACTGTTTGTAAATGCGCTGTTGTGGATCAACTTTGAGCAACATTGATCAACTTTATGTCATGTTTGACTGCTATCTTTCTAGCTTCATTTAGTCTTCATCTTGCATTAAATGCCTAATTCTGTTTGGTGTTAGATTCAATAAAAAAAAACACAAAACAATTGAAAAATATTCAGACTCTCCCTACTCTCAAGCAGCTTTTTTTTGTAATTGGAAAAGCAGCTTTTTTTGTGTTTTAAATAAGACTTGAGGAATAATTTTAAATTAAATGTGTGTTTTTTGTATGAAAGATAGAAAAAAATATGGCACCGACAATTCACTTTAGTCTAAATTTCTTCAGGAAGTATGAAACAATAAAATGGACTAGGCTTAGGTAAAACCACAGTAACAGATTACAATGGGGCAGCCACAGTGGGAGAAACTTCCAGAATAAATGCATTCATGCTAGACAGAGAGTAACAGGGAATAAAAAGATAATGACGTAAGTCATATGTCTGAGTTGAGTGGTGGAGAATTGGAAATATTTGTTTTCAAATCATTAAATATTTTAAGTGCTATAAGTATTTATCATTTATAAATGCCAGATAATTATTGTTTTTTTTCTTTAATAAAAATTTAGAAAAATATTTGTACAATTTACCACAACATGCATAAAATTTGGTATTTGTATTTTTTATAGGTAATATTTTAAAAGTTATAAAATAGATAATCAAAATATATTAGTTACCATAAATGGAAAATAGAGTACTATAATATAAATATTAAAGAAGAAACAAAAAACTATAAAGATGGACATAAAAGGCATAATGAGAAGAAACTTCAAAGAGATTGAAGAGTATTCCAAAGAGTGTTTGACTCCTGCAACACTTAACGCAATACAGTCTCACTGTACAACTGTCTGTAAATGCTCTGTTGTGGATCAGCTTTGAGCAACATTGATCAACTTTATGTCATGTTTGGCTGCTGTCTTTCTAGCTTCATTTAGTCTTCATCCTGCATTAAATGCCTAATTCTGTTTGGTGTTAGATTCAATAAAAAAAACACAATTGAAAAATATTCAAAGACTCTCCCTACTCTCAAGCAGCTTTTTATTTTGTAATTGGAAAGCTTGTGTTTTAAATAAGACTTGGGGAATAATTTTAAATTAATTGTGTGAAAGATAGAAAAAAATATGGCACTGACAATTCTCTTTAGTCTAAATTTCTTCAGGAAGTATGAAACAATAGAATGGACTAGGCTTAGGTAAAACCACAGTAACAGATTACAATGGGGCAGCCACAGTGGGAGAAACTTCCAGAATAAATGCATTCATGCTAGACAGAGAGTAACAGGGAATAAAAAGATAATGACGTAAGTCATATGTCTGAGTTGAGTGGTGGAGAATTGGAAATATTTGTTTGCTAATCATTAAATATTTTAAGTGCTATAAGTATTTATCATTTATAAATGCCAGATAATTATTGTTTTTTTCCTTTAATAAAAATTTAGAAAAATATTTGTACAATTTACCACAACATGCATAAAATTTGGTATTTGTATTTTTTATAGGTAATATTTTAAAAGTTATAAAATAGATAATCAAAATATATTAGTTACCATAAATGGAAAATAGAGTACTATAATATAAATATTAAAGAAGAAACAAAAAACTATAAAGATGGACATAAAAGGCATAATGAGAAGAAACTTCAAAGAGATTGAAGAGTATTCCAAAGAGTGTTTGATAGTAAAGTTAATGTTAAGGGAAATGATGGATAATTCACAATATGATTGGAAGCATTGATTTCAATATACCCTTCAGTCCGCAGGCCGACGCTCCATCCATTGAGCCAAACTGGTTTCGGCTGTAATATAAATCTTAAAGAAGAAACAAAAAACTATAAAGATGGACATAAAAGGCATAATGAGAAGAAACTTCAAAGAGATTGAAGAGTATTCCAAAGGGTGTTTGATAGTAAAGTTAATGTTGAGGGAAATGATGGATAATTCACAATATGATTGGAAGCATTGATTTCAATATCCCAGGACATGTTTTTTGACAGTACTTATAAACTAGTGGCTTTTTTGACTTTTATAGCGACAGTGTGATTTGCTATAGCTATTAGATTATATTTTATTTGATTAGTCTGGGTGGGACAGGGGATGGAGAGACATCTTTGCTAAATTAACATGAAAAAACAAACAAAACTCCATAAAAGGCTAAGTTCTTTTATGGAATTCAAATAGGAACTGGTAGTTCAAGGGGTAAGTTTTGAGTGTGCCAGTTGAAGTCAGTTAAAAATCCACCATGAGGAATTTTGTCTGGGAGTTTGATTTCATCCCTGCAGCTTTGCTTAAGAGACTTTCCTGTCCTTTATGCCAGTGACTAAGTATTGCTTTCTCCAACAGTCTCATTCATTTTGCCTTTGCCTTGAGCACTGTGGAAATCAATATAGTAGGCTCTCTATGTCCCGTCCTCAGCACCTGTAGTTTTCTGTATGTGATAGTCTGAGACCCTGCAACTGCTTCTTAATCCCATAGCTATCCTGAGTCCCATTTGTCCAGTATAACATTTTCCACAGCAGCCGGGAACATTAAGCTACTGCTGTGGGTGGTAGACTATTGCCTTTTGTTAGCTACAGGGTGCAAGCGACCTTGGATGAGGTTATAATATCATTTTTGTTTTTCTGGGTGCTTTTTAGGATTGTATTGATCCAATTTATGAATGCCTTGACATGGGGTGGGATTGCTCTTCTCTCGCGCCGTTTTTTTCCTTAGCTTGTTAGTGACTTCCCTCTTGGTGGGAACAGAATTTAATCAGATAGCTGGCTGGGACTCCATTCTCTGCAAGGCTCATGTGAAGGATATGGATTGTCTATAGGAAGAAAGAGAATTCGGCCATAGGCTCAGTTTGATATATTAACCTTAGATTCCATTCTCTCAGTTTGAAATCTTATTCTCAAAAATTGTTGTTTAAACAAACCCAAGTTACATTTAGAGTTAAATGCTACAAAAGATCAACCTCATAAGATTTGCAGAAGGTAGAAAGGATGGAGGCAGGGTATTTGAAACCTGTTTTCAGGACAAGAATATTTCTCAGAACACATCTTAAAGTAGAAACAACACTATGTATATGATTTCAGATATTTTATATTTTATATTTCATTCAGTATATATATTGAATATATATACATATATATATATCTAAGAGACTGATTGACTGGCCGACTGGCTGACCGGCCGGTAGCTATGACGTTCACTGACCACCAGGGGGCAGACACTCAATGCAGGAACTGCCGAGCTGCGGTGACTTGGCAGCTGCGGTTCTTGGGTGATGCACCCAGAACCAGAGAGGAGGGAGCCTGATTCTGGGGTGTGTCACCCAAGAACTGCCCTCTCGCAATTCGGGGCCCCTTGGGGGATGTCAGAGAGCCAATTTCAGTCCGATCCCTGCAGGCCAGGCTGAGGGACCCCACTGGTACACAAATCTGTGCACCAGGCCTCTAGTATTTATATAGTGTTCCCAGCGCTGACAATATAGCTGTGGTGGGGGATTTGTGCATTGATGGAGCAGACAGGATCCCTTACCTCAAAGGCTTACCTCAGAAAGTGAGATGGAACAGCTAATTTAAAGTATTATAAAAAAGTGCTGGCAGCCTCACCTAGTCTGGGGTGGAGGTCAGAGAAAGCTCCCTCTCAGAAATGATATTTAGATTAGAGGATGTGCAGATGGTAGGAGAATTTCAGGTAGCTCACATATTTAGTTCGGTGGTTTCTCACCATTTCTATCAAACCTAATCCCTCCCCACACAGCTTTTTCTACTAGAAATGCTTTTGGTAAATGGAGGATAAAAATGACATACACATTAGGAAACTATGAATCTTACTTTTCCAAAGTATTTTAAAAGTCATCGGTCATAGTAAAATTGAAAAAAAAAATCAATAGCACTTTGAGATCTAGCTTAGTCTCCAATGGAGCATGTGACCTTTGCACATCATGCTTCTCATCTGCAAATGGTGACAATACCTATCTTTTGGATAGGTTGGCAAATTAAAGGAGATAGTGTATGTAACATCCTCATGAAATACTTACTATAATAGACAATTTTTATAGCTTTTCCCCTCCTTCCTCCACTGTATAACCTTGCTTGGGGACTGAGGGACACTTATTTCACTCTGTTCACATGTTTATTGTCTTAAAAGCCATTTTCTGAAATTCAGTGGGCCCTCTCGCAATCCCGGGCCCCTTGGGGGATGTCGGAGAGCCCAGCAGAAGACTTTTGTTAAAAGCATCAGCTCTTCCAACAAAAAATCTCTCTCCTTAAATCCTAATCATCCCACGCTCAATAGTAAGGAAGTGTGTGTGGTTTATTTTGTAGTTAGCAACAAGGAGATGGAGAGAAATACTAAGCTCAAGAAGAGTGATAATAACTTTTCTGACACTTACTTCATTTCTGAATCCAATATAATGTTTATCTTTATCTCCATTGATCTGCCCAATCAAGCAAGTCTGCAAGTTATAATGTCCTCAAATTCTAGTTCTGTTCAAGAGGCCCTTGTCGCTCTTCTCTCCCAGTCACACACTGTGGGCTACCTCTGAACTTTCAAAATACATTATAATGTTGTCATAGTACATTATAATTTATTTTTAAATAGAAATTATTTTAGAGCAGTTTTAGGTTTACAACAAAATAGGAGGAAGACACAGAGAGTTCACATATATTCCATGCTCCCACACATGCAAAGCCTTGCCTGTTATCAACCTTCCCACCAGAGTAGAACATTTGTTAAAATTGATGAACCTACTTTGACACGTCATTATCACCCAAATTCCATATTTTACCTTAGGGTTCTTTCATGTCATTAGATATTGTGTTATTTTTTAACGTTCGTTGTATGGGTTCTGAAGGGTGAAAAATGACATGTATCCACCATTGCATTAGCATACAGAATAGTTTCATTGCTTTAAGAATCCTCTGTGCTCCACCTGTTCATCACTCGCTTACTGCGGTGACCACTGGCCTTTTTACTGTTGTTAGTTGGAATCATGCAATACGTAGTCTTTTCAGATTGGCAGTTTCACTTAGTAATATGCACCTTAGTTTCCTTTATTTCTTTTTATGGCTTCATAGTTTATTTCTTTTTAACATTGGATTACAGTCCGTTATCTAGATGTACTAGGTTTATTTATCCATTCACTTACTAAAGGGCATCTCGGCTGCCTCAAAATTTTATGTTTATGAATTAAACTGCTATAAATCACTGTGTGCAAGTGTTTGTCTGGACCCGAGTTTCAACTCATTTGGCTTAATACCACGAAGAGTGATTGCTGGATCATCTGGTAAAAGGATGTTTAATTTTGTAAGAAATTGCCAAACTGTCCTTTAAAGTTTCTGTACCATTTTGTATTCCTGCCATCAACGAATGAGAGTTTTGAGGACAGCTCCGTATCCTTAAATGCATTTGGTATTGCCAATGTTTTGGACTTGAGCCATTCTAAGAGGTGCCCTATGGTATCTCATTGTTGTTGTAATCTGCAATTCCCCATTGATATATGGTGTTTAACAATTCCCTAATGTCATATGATTATTTACTATTTATATATTTTATTTGGTGAGGTGTCTGTTCAGGTGTCTTGCCCATTTTTTAAAGAGGTTGTCTGTTTTCTTAATTTGGGTTTTAACAGTTCTTTTATATATTGTACTAGAATAACAGTCTTTTATCAGATGTATCCTTTGGAACTGTTTTCTCTGAGTCTATGGCTGATCTTTTCGTTCTCTTGATATCCTTCACAGAATAATTTTTAAAAATTTAATGAAATATAGCATACCAGTTATTTATTTCATGGACCATGGTGTTGTATTTACAATGTTACTGTCATACCTAAGGAAATCTAGATTTGCTCCTATGTTGTATCCTAGGAGTTTTAATATTTTGCATTTTACAGTTAGGTCTGTGATCCATTTTTAGTTAATTTTTGTGATGAATATAAAGTTCAGATATAGATTATATTTTTGCATGTGGATACCAGTTTTTCCAGCATCATTTGTTGAAAAGATTATAATTGTTCCATTGTATTGTCTTTGCTCTATTTATCAATTATCAGTTGATTGTATTTATGTAGATCTATTTCTGGACTCTAATTTATTTTTAGATGTTTGTTTCCTCATTTGTTGTGAGATTTATAAAGACCTCTACCATGTGTTAAACCTCTGCATGCCTAAGACCCAAATATAGGAACTGGATAAATATTTGCAATGTGAATCTCTCTATAAAATTAGAGAGAATATCCCTGGCCAGTGTGGTTCAGTTGGTTGGGTGTTGTCCCATGCACTGAGAGGTTGCTAGTTTGGTTCAGGTAAGTCAGGGCACATGCCCAGGTTGCAAGCTAGATCCCTTGTGGGGCGGTGGGAGGCAGCCAATCGATGTTCTCTCTCATCAATATTTATCTCCCTCTCCTTCTCCCTTCTTCTCTAAAAATCAATTCAATATCTCTGGAAAAAATAAATTATTAATTATTCCATAGAAAATACAGACAATATAAAGTTAAGTTAAATATGTTTTCTTAATGCCCTTGAAATTTGCCATGTGAATATGGGATTCTGTAGATCATTCCAAATTACCTGATCTCCCAGGGCACTTTTAATCTTATCTTTTCCCAGTCAAGATCCAAATTTCTTCAAGGAAGGATCTTTGGAATCTGTATTTTTAGTAAAAATTCCAGGTGATTTTTATGTTCAGCTACAATTAGGTAACACTCATGTATGTAAAAAGTAATTTCAAAGTTTGTGATCTCTAACATTGAATATAAATGCATACTACATTTATTGTTTTTTTATTCATTTACTTAGGAAACATGTACTGAGCTCTGAGCATATTGGATACTATGCCTGGGAAGAAAAGGTAAATTATAGTACAACTGGAGGCCCGATGCATGACATTTGTGCACTGAGGGAGGTCCCTCAGCCCGGCCTGCACCCTCTCGTAGTCCAGGACTCCTTGGGGGATGTCCGCCTGCCGGCTTAGGCCCACTACCCCCAGGGAGCGGGCCTAAGCTGGCAGGTGGACATCCCCTGAGGAGTCCTTAGTGCTGCTATGGAGGCAGGAGAAGCTCCCGCCACCGCTGCTGCATTTGCCAGCCATGAGCCCAAGCTTCTGGCTGAGCGGTGCTCCCCCTGTGGGAGCACACTGACCACCAGGGGGCAGCTCCTGCATTGAGCGTCTGCCCCATGGCAGTCAGTGTGTGTCATAGGGACCAGTCGTTCTGCCTTTTGGTCGATTTGCATATTAGGGTTTTATTATATAGGATATTAAAATAAGTGGGCAAAATAGAAGCATAAAGAAAAGTGTTTGGAAATATTAGGAAAGACTTAAAGAGTAGATAATATTTTATAATAACCTTAGTATGTTTTTTATCTGACTTTCTTCTGACTTTTCCTTAGCCTTAATTAGAATGAATAGATGATCCAGTATTATTTGTTAAAATCCATTATCTCTGGCAATTGAAATTTTCTGTCAATGAGTATAACATTAATTACATCACTCAAGGTAACATTCTAGGCTTGAATAATTACATGCATTTCTGCTGAATCATATTGGCATTGTGTTGGTGACTTGTTGAAGATTATTTTCAGTTGAATAAATTATTTGATTTCAAAAGGAAGGGAAAGCGCAACAAACAACATTTTCATTTGAATTACAATAAAAAGGGTTAGAAAAATGTTATTAGGAGGAGAAGACATTTTGCTTAATGTTGCCCCTTTAATGAGTTACATTTTCAAAATGAGCAAGTGAGAATAAACAATTTTAAAATAACATTTTAAAATTTATTTTCCCCATCACCATTTATCTCCCCTATGCCCTCCTCTACCTCCACCTCCCCCTTCACTCACCACACTGTTGGTTTTGAAAATGGTACTTATTATTTATGATATATATTTATCTATATCTATATCTATCTATCTATGCATAACCACATATACATCCATACAAGGAAAGATATTTACCAACAATATTTTTAATATTGTTCCATTTCATAGGCAAGAATATTCTAAATAGATATAAAAAGCATACATTAGCTATTTCAAATGAAAACAAACCATGGTTTTGTGAAAAGAATATAACATCAGTAGCCTAGTGCTTTTTATTAAACTAGATGTTGATACTTTTAGATGTGTTACTTAACCTCCCTGGGCATCATTCTCCTCATATAGAAAATGTTGGCTGATTGCTGACATTCCCCCTGCTTAAAAGTTCTGTGATATAAGATCTATTCAGTATGTGTAGCATTATGCATACTTCTGGTCTTCAATAAGAATTTTGTTTGAGTGAATCCAAAACAAGTAATACCCTACTAGCTGACTTTAAGGTTTCTCAAATGAAGATTTACTTACTGCTTGGATAGCTTCCTGTAGACTATATACATATATATTATGTACTAATTTTATTTCTTGCAGTCTGTATATATAATATGCTAATCTTTTATCTGTATGCATTAGAAATCATAACATGTTTCTACATAGCCCTGTTGAAGAGGGAATGAGAACTGTGATATAATTTTGTTCTGAATACTGAGTGGGGAAGTCTTAGGTCAACTGTTATATATTTTTCGGTAAAATTGAGGTGTTTCTTTTTTTTTAACCTGTGTGTACATAAAACCAAGTTGCAAAAGTCTGTATTGTGAGAAGAGGGGGGGTTACTGCCACTAATCTAGAAAAGGTAAAACATAGGCAATATTTCGGCAGTGAGAAGGTGATGAAGATGTGTGTAAATTTTGGGGAAATTTCTTCCTCTGGAATTCCCCTTGTTCTGAATAATAAGAAAGGATGTCTTACTATTTCTTTATATTTGACAAATAATACCTTATTTTTACTATCTTCAAATCTTCATATCAACCATACAATTTATTAGGTCCATTTTAGAAAATGTGGCTGCTTTGTTCATTCCAAATTTATTTGGACATGGTCCATGTGAATTAATATTAATGTTTTCTTCAATATGTGTACCCAAAGCTTTGAAAACAGATGTGAAAATGAACCTCATTAGTTGTTTGCTAAAGTATCTTTAGAAAATGTGTACTTTAGCTTACAATTGCCTTTTTGAGTAAACTTAGCCAATTCCAGCTGGACTTGTAGTAATCTTCAAGGACAAGTTGATGTCATGCTTTACTGTATGTGTTATGCTGATAATCAGCATCATTGGACCTGAAACTCTGCCATTTTTCTTTAGTCTGATTGACCTTGTTATTTTAAAGGTGGAGGGATGGGGGGAGGAATTTGGCACAGTACCGGAAATCAGAACACTTCATAGCTCAGCAGTTCATTCTAGACATTAAGGTCAGACCAGGTGCCAAATAACCTGACAAATTTGGAATGAACAGCAGGACAACTACCTAAAGAACATCAGAAGTTCACAATGTTACCACAGCAGCACAAAAATAGGACAGCTACTAGCGATCTTTCCTGTTATTTGGCTAATATTACTTGCAGAGACAGTGACTCTTCCCCTTTACTTTCCAAAGAGACTGTGTGGACACATAGCATGTCAATAAAAATGGATTCTTACATAGTCCTGGAATAGTTAATGTGGCTATTTGTAATGTGAATCACTTTACTGATGTGACAGCAAGCAGTTGAAGTTTAAAGGGCAGATTTTAAGTAGATATATTGAAAGATATGTAGCAGAACCCTGTACTACCTGCTGACATGCAAGTTCCAGCAAGGAAATTAAGTACAGTAATTGACATGAAAGTCACATAATTAAAAAATAATCCATTTTATGTGTATTCAACTTTTTAAAATATGTACCATTTATGTCTATGTAGGAATTTAAAATTGGATACTTAGCTGTGGTATTCATAGATGAGCAATACAAACATATAATTTATTCAACTTTTTAAAATATGTACCATTTTAAATCTATATAGGAATTTAAAATTGGATACTTTGCTGTGGTATTCATAGATGAGCAATACAAACATATAATGTACAATTTTTAATTTAACACATTTTCCTCAAATTTTCCTCAAATAAAAACAGATACTGGAATTATCCATTAATTAGTTAAGTGCCTTGGTATGAAATGAGAGAGATACATTTTTTGTACATATTGCTCCTCCCCCATCTTTTTTCTTCTTTTCCACTCCCCTAAATATTTTTCTAATATTTTTTTTCACATCAAACCTACAAACTCAAAATTGGGAGAAGAACACCTCTCATAAAATTGTCAGAAGAACTATTCATTTTTTACCCTACCTCAGTATGACATTTTAACTAAATATAAATATTTCAATTTAGTAAAGTTTTGCCTAATTTAAGAACATTTTGAGATGTCTTAATTATTGTCCAAATAACCCTTAATTTTGACATATCTGAAGCAGCGTGTGATTAGTTAAATTCAACTTCCCGTTTTAGAAAATCTGTCATAAGATTGTCAACTATTGGAAAATTCACTTCAAGAGACAAGCCTTTTCATATCAGTGATGATAAAAATTTTGCCTAAATTCATCTGATTCTTTAATTCTAACTTAGCTGTTCTGATATATTCTACCTTGTCAGCTCATTTATCACAAGTACAGTAGGAAATGGTTAAAATTGAACATTATTTATGTTAATTTTGTAATAAAATAATTTAAATTATTTCAAACACAAAAATGTTTGTTTCTGTTCACTCATCTGCAAATGGGCACTTGGGCTGCTTCCAAATCCTGGCTTGTGTAAATAACATTGCAGTGACCATAGGGGTGCATATATTCTTTCAAATTAGTGTTTTGGGTTTCTTTGGATATATTCCCAGATTGAATTGCTGGGTGATAAGGATGTTTTATTTTTAATGTGACCATAAGGGTGCATATATTCTTTCAAATTCGTGTTTTGGGTTTCTTTGGATATATTCCCAGATTGAATTGCTGGGTGATAAGGATGTTTTATTTTTAATTTTTTGAGGTGACTCCATACTGCTTTCCACAGTGGCTGTACCAATCTGCATTCCCACCAAAGGTGCACTAGGATTCCCTTTTCTCCACATCCTAGCCAATACTTGTTGTTTGTTGATCAATTGATGAGAGACATTCTGTCAGGTGTGAGGTGATATCCATTTGCCCATTTCTTAATTGAATTGTTTGGTTGTTTTTGTTTTTGTTTTTGGTGGATTTTTGTGTGTGTGTGTGTGTGTGTGTGTGTGTTGAGTTTTACAAGTTCCTTATAAACTTTGGATATTGGGCCCTTATCAGATGTGTCAGCAAATATGTACTCCCATTCATTGGGTTGTCTTTTCATTTTGTTGAATGGAATATTACTCACTTATAAAAAATAAGGAAATCTTACTTTTGAGAGAGCATGGGTGGATCTGGAGGGTATTAGTAAGAGAACTTTGCCCATTTCTTAATTGAATTGTTTTTTTGTTTTTGTTTTTGGTGGATTTTTTTTTTTTTGGTGTTGAGTTTTATAAGTTCCTTATAAACTTTGGATATTAGGACCTTATCAGATGTGTCAGCAAATATGTAGTCCCATTCAGTGGGTTGTCTTTTCATTTTGTTGAATGGAATACTACTCAGTTATAAAAATAAGGAAATCTTACTTTTGGGAGAGCATGGGTGGATCTGGAGGGTATTAGTAAGAGAAAAACAACTACCATATGATTTCACTTGGATGTGGAGTCTACTGAAGAAAATAAAATTACAAAGTGGAGACAGACCCTTAGATACAGAGAACAGAGTGGCAGCTGTTAGAGGAGAGGGGATGGGGCTGGGTGAGAAGAGTGAAGGGATTGAGCGAAGAAAAGAAGAAAGTCTCATGACACAGACAACAGTATGGTGATCTAAATATGGTGAAACCAATATATTTTATTAACCAATGTCACCCCATTAAATTCAATTAAAATGTTTGTTTCTCTTCTTTCACTTAATCTTTACTTGCCATTTGAGAAAGAACCTCAAAACATTGTATTGACTCACTGGCATTATAAGCACTGAAGATCATCGTGGCATGTAGTAAACATATATACTTTAACGTGTGTACTCTGTATGTAAAAGTATGAAGGATGCAGCTATTCATTTATTGACTGTAGAACATTCTACTTATTTCAAATATAAACCCTGATGTAAATAAAAAGTATAGTGCTATGGTCTGGCTGTTTTATTCCCCTGGAATACATGGCCTGAGAGTTGAACAAATGAGAAATACACTTGAGTTTTAAACTAAAAGGTTAATGAAATCCTTCCTGACTTTTTTGGAGGAAAGTTCAGTTTGGGTTTTTGCCAAAGTCTGGACATTTTCCCCGTATGTCCAACTAGCTTGATACAAGCCACTATAAAAATCAATACTATAACAAAGACTTCAACTGAGTAGGTTCTCAAAGAGTGTCATTATTTAAATGTATCCAAAAGAAGTGGTAAAAAATGGGGGAGAGGGGAGAAAGGTATCAATTATGACTACAATGAAGATTATAAGGTTTGATATATCTAATGGTTAAGTATATTTGAATTCTGTGACAGTATTATTGTACCATGAATGGTTTAAACAGAAAATAATTCTATAAAATATGTATTAATGTGTTCAATGTAATTATACATGAAACATCATAAAATTATTTTTAACTCATTACAATAACAAGGCAAAATGCATATAACTGTATTATTTCCTTCTAGAAGCTAATGTGTCTGGAATGAACTTCAAGAAAGAAAAAAAAATCTTTATTGCTTCTCCCACATCCCATTTCTATTAGTTTCATGGTTTGGGGGAATTAAAATGATCATCTTTAAGAGATGTAGTCAGTCATGCCTTTATCAATTAGGCTGCTAGAATAATCAATGCTATGTAACAGCTGTTTAAAAGGCTGCTCCTGCGAAGGAATGGTAGATGTCACAAATTACTCCTTAGCTCATCTTTGTTGCAGTCCTTCCATAGCTACACAAAGTATGTTAACTTGTAATAATTGCCATTTATAAGTAGCATGAAATAATTATATTATGCAAGCATTAACGTCAGCCCCTTAACCTGCTAATAAGCCTGCTAACAGGTCATTTTAGTGTGAGCGGTCACTTGTTCTCGGTTTCGGGTACTTCCTGGAGGTTTGCTTCCCTAAAAGAAAAAGAAAAATTGCAACTCTTGGTTCTGCCAATTTAATATCATGTCACAAACGAATCCAAGTATCTATCCTCTAATCTCATCTGGTATTTGTGGAGAGAAATTGCTGTTTTGCCACTCTTGTAGAACTAAGCTCCAGAGAACTTGAATTCCTTAATTCACAAATCCTTTCAGGTTTTTAATAACTCATATTTTTAATATGTGGTTGATTATTATACCTTTTAAAAAGCAGGAGATTCCCTAGCATAAATTTAAGTGAAACCAATCAGATAGATTATAATGCAAATTAACTGAACAGCAGACTCAATTTTGGCTTTTCTTCTCTTTATTCAATCAAATGTTATTTCCCTTAGATTCTATCTCCCCAGTATCTCTCCTAGTCATTATTTATTTAGTATTTAACAAAGAGTTAGGAAGCCCTATGAAACTAGGACTAATTACCGATTAGTTCTTGTTTTTCTGTTTATTTATTTGCTTCTGCTTTTCTTTAAGAATGATTAGGATAGGACGCTAAAACACTAGTAATTGTTGAAGCTGATTGTCAGGAGTTCTCTGTACTGCTCTCTCAACAGTGGTCAGTGTTTAAAATTTTACATTAGATAAATAAACTAAGAAAAAATGGCATAACATAAACATGATAATTACATTTTTATATGTACTTCCTTTATCTTGCTAATTCATCCATTTAGTAGGAATATTTGCATTGAGCTCTTTTTCTTGGGTAACTCCATTTGTATTAACTGATGAGAAAAACTCATATTCTCTTACCATAATCTTATGAGGAAAAAAAACTAAGAAGAAGCTAACTAAGAAGCAAAGCATTGATAAATGTGATAAATCCGGGGACATTTATATAGAAATAAAAATAGCCACATTGATCTCTGAAAATTACTCTAAAGTCTGATAGGCAGAGTCCCATTCTGTAATCCAGCCAAATGATATCTCACCATATTAAATAGATCCCCAAAATTGCACCAAGAATAAAGTTGGTTATAATATTTTCCATAATACTTTGATTAAGTATAGCAATAGCACACATAGCTATTGACTTGACTTTTCTTCTGCTCCCTAAACAACTCTTTTTTATATGTTTGTTCAATAAGTACTTATTGAGGCTCTTAGTTATTTCAGGTACTTATCTAAATACTAGAGATAAAAGTATAAAACACGTACAGTTCTTATCTTGGGAGAGCACACAATCTCATACAGGAAGCAGATCGCCAAACATAATTACAATACAATAAGCAATTGTAATATCCCCCAAATGCTTAAATAAAGATATAATAAAGGAGGGAGTGAATAACTCTGCCTGCAGGAGTTGGGGAAGATATAGCAGATGTATGAATGTTTGTGCAGGAACCTGAAGAATGAGTCTGATTGCCCAAGGATAAAACTGGGAATAGACAACCTTGGGAATACAATTTAGATATGATGAGGAATAGGGGGAAAAGGCAGAGAGATTAGAGAGTGACAACTTAGAGGCTTAATAAAAGAGTACATGCAAGTGGTGGTAAAGCAGCAAAACAGGATCACAAAGAGTGGATGTATACAAGAGATATGTGAAGAGATGAATTTGAACAATGTTAGTAACGTGTGAAATTGAAAGCAACAGATGGATGATTGAAGGCACGTGTATGCAGTAAACAAAACAAATGAACTGTTTGTAGATAGAAGAAATGTAAAGAAATATTTCTAAATATGTCTTTTTATATTAATTAAAATTATAATAATTTTTAGTCCTTTTACATTTTTTTTTACATCTACAAAGTATCTTTCTAAATAGTATACTGAAAGATCTCTATTGCTGGGAAATGGGATATATGAATATATAACAATGAAAAAGAAAACTTTTAACTAATTGATACCAAGTATCAGCTATTCTTAAAAGAAAAGGCATGTCCATGTATGAAAGCTACTGAGAAAATAATGGGGGTAGGCAAATCAATTTGATTATTGTTTTCATTGCCTAACATATTGTATTGTTCATATAAAGTCTATATCATTTCATGTAGCATTTTTAAACAATAGATGTTAAAGGTGGCAGTTAGATTTACTTAAAAATACAGTCATCATTTTTATGCTGTCATGTACTCTATGGAGGCTTGGATCTTTATTTGCTATTACTGTTTCTTTTAGTTGAATTTATTGAGGTGACATTGGTTAATAAAATTATATAGGTTTCAGGTGTACAATTCTATAAAAACCATCTGTATATTATATTGTGTGTTCACCACCCCAACTCAAGTCTCCTTCCATCATTTACTCCCCCCTTGCCCACTGGTAGTCATCACCATTTTCTGTCTATGAGGTTTGGTTTGTTTGTTTGTTTTCTGCTGTTATTGTTTACTGGATTTATGCTATTAAAGTATACCCAGCTGTACCTAAAGAATAAAATGCTAAGACCTTGAGAACCCATTTTATATATGGCTTGAAATTTGCATTTCCATGAAATAAAAAGGTTTTTTTTGAAACTCCTTAATTGTTCTTCTTCAAAGAAGTTACCTTAGCATCCCTGCTTTGAATTCTATCATTACGAACATTTTAATTTCTTATTTTATGTCAAGATCTCTGTTGTAAAACCCAATGTACTTATAGTCATATAAATTGTTTTCATTTGGAGTTGAAGTAATTTTATTTTTCCAATTACAAAAAAACTATAAGAAGTATGAATCTTTTATAAACCTTTTTGAAAATTAGGCATCAAACCTGATGGGCCTAATTTGAGAATTTCAGCTCCGTGCATTAGTTTTATTCTTTGCACATCTGGGCAGTTGGGGAATATCAGTGAACAGAACAGACTAGGATATCTGGCCTTGTGGGGTTACATTATAGTGGAGGGCAAAGATATACAACAAATAATAAATATGGTATATGAGACTTTTTTTGAGTCAGGCTTGAGGCAGAATTCCTCATTCAGTGTCTCTCCTTGCTCTCACATTTACTGCAAGCAGAAAGGAGAAACTAGGTTGTGCATTCCACACTTTACTTTGCAACCTCCTCCGCTAAATATCTGTTTATCATTTACAAGTTCTACTTGGCTCCGAACAGTAGAAATAATTCATTCGAGTTCTCTGCTACTAGATGACAAGGATAGCCATTCTTTCACTTTCCAATACGTTCCTCATTCTGAATCCTCACCAAAAGCATGTTTCACATCCATATTTCTACCAACAGTCTCTTCAAGGCTATCTAGGTTCTTTCTATTAACTGCCATAAAACACTTTCAAGCCTCTACCCATTCCTCAATTCCAAAACCACGTTTTGGATATGTCATTAAAACAGCCCACTTCTGAGTAGCAAACCCTCTATTCATTTCCTAGGGCTGCCATAACAAAATGCCACAACCTGGGTGGCTTGAAACAACTGAAATGGATTTTCTTAGTCCTAGAGGCTAGGAGTTCTATCCAGGGTTCAGCAGTGTTGACTCCTGAGGATAAACCTGTTCCCTGCATCTCCAAGCTTCTGGTGAGAGCCATCCATCCTTGGCATTCCTTATAGATGCATCACTTCAATCTCTTGCTCCCAGCTTCAACTGTGTCTGTCTGTTGTCTCTGTATGTTTCTGTCTCTATATCCCAGTTTCCCTCTTCTTACAAGGACATCAGTCATATTGGACAAGGGCCACCCTAATGACTCCATCTTAACTTGATTACATCTGTAAAGACCCTGTTTCAAAAAAAAGGTCACATTCACAAATACCAGGGTAAGGACTTTATAATTTTTTAGGGGACACAATTCAACCCATCACACATGATATATTAGTAAATTTATTAGCATACTAGAAGGTAGTGAGTACTCTCTTTTCATATACATACTGTCTTTTCTCCTCAATAAAGGCAGGTCACACATTGATTTTTTAAAAATTTAATTTAATTATATTTTTTCCAGCACATTTTATCTCCTCTATGCTCTCTACCACCTCCACCTCAGTAATCATCACCTTATTGACCATGTGCATGAGTTTTCTGTCTTTTTCACCAGAAAACTCATAATGAAGTAGAATTTCCCAAAATGTGTTCTGTGAAGAGCTTGTCTGTCAAAATGATAGATAAGAAAAAGATTCCATAATCAATTAAATTTGTTTTATGTAGCATTCTGTTTCCCCTCTCAGTGCTTCACAGTACTCATTAATTTATTAAGGATTCTGAGAATTCCTACAATAAAGAAAATGAATAAACTTATCAATTTCCAAATGACTTTGACCATGGGACTAATTTAATCTTGGCACTGCCCTTGAAACTGTTCCATTACTTGGAAAATACTTGGAAAATACTGCAATACAAGCACAGGTTTGCCCCCCCCCAACTCTGCTTCCCATATTTAAGAGAGTTAACCAAATTGGAAAGAAAGGTGAACTCCAATATAAAATTCCCAAGTTGATTTCTTATTATTAATAGGTAGTCAGTAGGAGTATAGATATAATTTGGTATAGAGCTACCAGAGTTTGAGTCCAGAATTATCAAAATCTCTATCTTCAATCCATTTAGATGAATAATTAAAATTTAATAAACAGGCAATCAAACTGTAAAAGTATATGTGGCAGTGTGGAAATACAGACTCATTAAGAGGCAGGGTTATTATAGGCTTTTTTTCTTAAAAAGTACAATTTTTGGTCACTTCACATTCACTTTCCGGAGGTCAGAGCAATATGGACTTTAGTGTTAAGGAATGCAGGACCCAAAAGAGCTGTAATGTCCCCCTACATGCTGAGAGGGAAAAGACAATAAGCAGGCAGGGAAAATACAAAAATATTGATAAATTTCCTGGATGGTTGTCACCAAAAGGGAGAAGAAGGACAGAATGTCAGGAAGGTGGCCTAAAAATAAAAAGAAACATAATATGGGGTGAAGACACATTCCAGCCTTCCCCCTGTTATCTGAGAGAAGCTGAGTAAAGTGAAGGAGATTTAGGGGGTTGTACCTATACTACCTGCTGATCTGATATCCACTGCTTACCAGCTACTCCATCTGAAGAATATTTCAGGAAATGTAAACTCTTTATCTCTCCTATCTTCCAGACACCACTAGCATACAATAGCCAGAATTGTTGATAATTAGTCTAGAGTACCATTCTTCTGAGTTTAAATCTCAAGTAGTCTAGATTATAAATATTTATTTTGCATACATCTCTGCCTTCAGCTTTTGCTATGCCCACAAATTCATCCTATGCAATTTAATTTTAAAGCGATAATAAGAAAAATGCCTAGGGGAATAAGTGGTAAGGGTTTCTTATACCTAACTTTGCTTTGAGGGCAGGAACAAGGTCTTGAAATGTAGCTCACTTTATAGAGGCTCTTCTAGTGTCAGGACAATTAATAACATGGTCCCAGCTAAAACTGTCTTAACACGGAGTTTTATCTTTATGGACAGCTAATTCTAAAGCAGTCTTTGAGTGTGTGTGTGTGTGTGTGTGTGTGTGTGTGTGTGTGTGTGTGGTAGGCATTTAGACCGTGAGCAGACAAAGGACCAGGGGCCAGGTACAGAAGGTCACCATGGTGGACAGCCCTGGGTGCCTAGCGATGGAAAATTGTAGGGTGGGACCTCATCCCCAGGGTCATGCAGTTTGGACCCCTTGACCTTTCCTGCCTAAACATAACATCTAGGCCTCAGTTTTATGTCAATTCCAGGCCCAGAAAAGCAGCAAAACCAGGCAAGCAATGCCACCAGCTGACCTCAGGACCAGCTGCACTGAATGATGACCCCCTGCCCTGGCGCTGACCAATCAATCAGTGGAAACCTAGACCCTGAAAGGACACGAAAACCTTTAGGACTAAGGACCCAGTGCTTTTCCTCTGGGGAGCACCCTCAGATCCCCTCACCTTTGCCGTCCTCCCTTCTAAGCTCTAAGGGCCCTTTCTTTACCTCTGTTGTTACAGAATTTACCGGGTGACAGGAGAATACATAGGAGTACTTGGAGATACAGGAAAAACCCACTTATTTTCAGATGTTTTGTGTGTACTAGTACAGTGACTTAGGGGAGACTGTTTCTCTCCAAACTCTGAGCAAACCAATATGGAGGAAGCTCTCCCTTTATACCCTTTGGTTTCTTTGTCCCCCAAATATGGATGGGACTTTCAGACCTTTTGGTGTCTTTGCATAAAGCCCCGTGTGTTGGGATGGGGGCCGTGGGACCACACCTAAAGGCCTGGCCTGGTGCCAGCACTGATAACCCTCTCTGGGGGTTGTGTATTGTTCATGGTTTATGGCCTCTGTAATATGGGAGTACTTAGGTAAACAGGTCTTGCAAGATCAGATTGTGGAGAAAGGGGCGGTGACTTAATGATAGGCTATTAAGAATGTCCATTAGGTTACTGGCACAGATTCACATTGCTAGCCCCCCCAAAATGTATTATTTTCCCCATCACTATAACTTATTTCCTAAGCCCATTTCTTCTATGAGTTACTTCTTCTACCTCTGTGTTTTACCAAATAAATGTTCTCTTATGGTTTGAGTCTTGCCTCTGAATTCTTTCCTAGCCAGAACTCAAGTACCGAGGTTGTTGAACCAGGTCCAGTCAGACCCCACTGGTCAGGTCAGATATGTGGTGCCTCTCCTGCTGCTGCCAACAATTTGGTGAAGCCCTAGTTCAGGAGTGATAGAAAGCTTATTTGTTTGTGTCTTAAAATCCAACTTCCTGTTCAAGCAACACATAATAACAAAATGCAACCATTCTAGTTTCATACTTTCCTCACCCCTTTCCTCAGATAAACTAGGGTATGAACTACATCTTGAAAAGAAGAAATCATTAAAATGGCTGACAATTATCCGTAAGCTTACCAGTTATACCAGTCTCTGAAGAAAATCCTGTTAAATCAGCCTGTTTCCCCAAATACAATAATACCGTACAGCACAGCATATCAGAGCTTATCATTTTGAGGCCATTAATTAAGCAGATTCTAGTCCTGGTAAAAATGTTTCCCAGAAATCTCTCTTGGATTGACATTTACTGTACGTTAACCACTCTGCCTGGCTTGGCCTCACATCACATCTAAAGGCCATTTAAACAATATTAGGAGAATAACATTAATTCGCTGTTCTTCTGTTAATCATCTAGAAGCAGATCAGCTTGTTATAAATAATGATCTTTCCTTGCCTGAAGCTCAACTGTTAGCACTTGTTCTAATGCAGATCCCTGTGCTTTTGTGCTAGCTGCAAAGTAATAGCCTTGAAAACTGGGCAGTTCTTTTCTTGGGTTTTAATACTGTGAAGGGGAAGTGGCTTCAGTTTTAAACGTGAATAGGGTTGCCTTCCAGAAGGATGGGGGAGGAGGACACAACCCTTTTTGACTTGCTTTGATCCAAGGCATCTCTTTTCAGGATATGATTACTGGAAATGAGGCTCAAATTAGGCCGTGTGTCTGACAGATGCTGTAATGTGTCATAACTTCGCCTTATCTGCAAACTACGTATATTGGGTTGAAAAGTCAGGAAGTTTTGTCAAGATTTCATTTATGTTTCACACTTGGCTCGAATTCACTACTGAGTTGATGTAGCTACTCTGTTCCTGGAAAACTCTGGCATTATCTTGTGTGGAGTTTTCGAATGTCTCAAGCCGATGGAATGAAGCAAGCAAATGTACAATTGGATTCTAGTGACTAGAGCTCCTTCTTTGCTCGCGTGTTTAATTAGGCACGGCTGGCTTTTTCACAGCTCTCTGTGTCCAGGAGGCCTTCAGGAATGTGGGAGAGGGAGTTCCAGTAACCTGCTGCTGTAGAGTGGCCCATCCAATCAGATCCAGTGAAGTACCATGTATCCTGTTTTTAAAAAACTTCAAAATTATGCAGTTCTAACCTGAGAGAGAAGCAAATGGGAAGCATGTTTATAGCCCAAGTGCTCTAGCTTCTCTTAGAATCATCAGCATTGCATCCAACCAGCATTTGCCCACTGCCAACAAACTGCCAGGCATCATTCTGGGTGTCAGAGAACACTGATGAGCAAGGCAGACTTGCCTCCCCACCCTCACCCTCTCAGCAGAATTCCCAGGCAGTTGGTGTAGAAAAGGGATACGATCAAATGAGACAAGTGTCCCTGCAAAGGTAAGCATGGGAAGCTGTGGAGTCCTATGAGGGGCTTACTCCAGAAGGGTAGGGGACTTTTCTCAGGGAAAGTGATGGCTCACCTGGAATAGGAAGATCTGAAGGCAACCACAGGGAGTGAGGATAGAGAGTGGGAGGGTGCTCTAAGAAGGGAGAACTTCTTCAGTAGGCACCGGCAGGCTAAAGGGAGCATGGCATTCTTAGGAAAATGTGTTTCACAATAGCTAGACCACAGAGAGAAAGAGTCACGGTGAAAATAGGAGTTTTAGCATCAATTAAAAGGTTAATTACTTAGTAGGACTGTTAATTCCAAACTTATAAGAGGACTGCAAATAGTTATACCAACTAGACCAGAACACACTCATTTCAAAAATATTTATATAAACTATAGTCTATAATTTGAAGTATCTACCCCCAAATATCTTTGTTTCGTGGTGTACCATTAAGCATTTAAATGCCACCATTAGAGATTAGTTTATTTGAATTTTCAATACTATACTCTTATGGAACAGGACATATATTGACTATTTTTAACCCACATATATACCATGTTTGTGTGAATTAGTTTATCATATTTTAAATGCTATATTATTAAGATAAGATTGTGGGAAGACTGAAAATCAGGTAGAAAGGAATATTTAGGAGAAATATTAGAAGAATTGCTCAAGGAAAACACAGCACCTGGGAGAAAATCATCATGAGAGAGAGAAAAGAGGTTTTAAAAGAAAAAGTTGGCTGACGGAAGCAGTGAACTGGTATATCTGGATTATACCACTCATGAGAGCCAACTGTTTAAAATTTTATAACTTTTGAGAGCCAATTGTTAAACACAGTTATGGTTAAAAAATAAATAATACAAATTTGCAGTTAAATAAATTATAAAGAAAGGTAGTTCTCAGAAGTCATTACTTTCTAATTGCTTTATTACTTTTAATTATTTTTGCTCTTATAGTTATTTTAAGCCCACTGTAATTGCATGGTATAATAACTATACAAAAGTGTTCTCCTGTAAATCTCTTCCCAAATCCTTGCTCATTATGTTGGGAACTTGAAATTGACCATGATAGGGGATTTATACCATGAAAATTACAAACAAAAGAAATCAGGGTTTGATTCATTGCTTTTGTTGATTGTCTACTATAGACTTAATAAAGTAATGGATAAAACATATTAAAATGTAGATTGAATTTAAAAGTGTCATGGCTGTGTCTGCTACATTGTGAATAGCACAATAAATTGAAGAAATATTCTTCCAGCTCTCAAAAACTGATAATGAAACTATACTTCTTCATCCATTTTATCCATGCATTGGTTTACAAGTACAAGAGTTTGGCAAAATCAATGGAAGCATTTTAGGTGAGTCAATTGGCTATAGAGAATTTACAGTAAAGAGTATTACATATTTTATTATTTGTTCTTTGGGTGCGATACATCCTTTATATCAGTAATATTTTTAACACTAAATACTTATTTTTTTCATAAAGTTATTTGTTAAACATTTATTGTCCGCACTGGGTGACAGTTCCCCAAATTGCTTTACATTTTTTCTGATGTCTGACCTTTGCCTGAGGGCTCTTATATATACTAGTATATTTCCTGTAATCATGCTCACATATTTGGTGTTTTAACTTAATGTCCCTATAGAGTGATGATCTGGGTCTCCTAGTACTGCTCTGACTGCCATGGCAGAGAGTGAAGACTGGAAAGAGAAGATGTGCATGTGATAGTTCAGTAAGAGGAATCAATCATTTTACGTGGAGTTGTGTACCATGGCTCCAATCACCAGCCCCCATTCCTTGGACTTATGCATTTAGAGTATCCATATCTGCCTTAGGTTTAAAAATTACCTTCTAGAGAAAATATGCCAAACACCACTCAAGCAATGGCAAAGGATTTTATCAAACAAATTACTTCTAATGGATCACTATGTCTCCTCCTCATCAAAACTTTGGGAAAATACGGTGATGCTAGAGGCAGCATTTTCAGATGTGAGGTTTGATTTATAGTGAAAGCAGGCTGGGGAGATGTGGGGAGGGGCTCTATAGAAATTAGAAATCCACCTTTAAAAATAGTGCCTGACTGCTATCTACTAGGGATTATCAACTTCTGTAATTATTGTTCAAGTGTACTGGAAGCTTAAGAACAGGTGCCACAAAGCTACCGGAGACAATTTGTTTTAAGTACAGCTGCCTTTGATACAATACTTATCATCAAACTGCAAGTTTAGACTGTTCTTTTGTTATTGCAGGCATAATAAGCAACATGTTTCTATATATATACTAGTAACGAACTGCAAGTGTGTGTGTGTGTGTGTGTGTGTGTTGGGCAATGTTGAAATGGATTTTTCCATTATCTTTTTCTTAAATAATAGACAATTAAAATCTACCAGATTAAATTTTGTAAAGACAAAAATCCACACTATGCATTTGCCTAGTGCTTAAATATTCATGAGGCTGGCCACACACTAAGCACTCAAAGAATCCTTTTTGGTATCCAAACATAAGAAAGGAAGTGGGAAAGGGAACAGGGAGGAAGACCAGGGATAAGAGAAAGGAATGAGTGAAACACAGGGAGCATAAAGTCATAAAACTCAGGCATGATTTAACTGACCAAATGTAATAACAATATTTTATTATGTTCCTTGTATTAGTTTGCTAGGGCTGCCATAATAAAATCCACAGACTGGGTGTCTTTCACAGCAGAAGTTTATTTTCCCATGGATCTGGAGGCTAGAAATCTAAGATTGATGAGTTGGCAGGTTTGTTTCTCCTGTGGCCTCTCTCCTTGGCCTGCAGGTACCTTCTCCCTGTGTTCTCATGTGGGCTTTCCCTGTGGAGAGCCCCCGGTGTGTCTTTCTGTGTTTAAATTTTGTCCTCTTATGAGGGCACCAATCACATTGAATCAAGTTCCACCACATTGCTTTCATTTTAACTCAATTCCCTATTTAAAGACCCTAAGTCCCAAAACAGCCACATTCTGAGTTACTGGGGGTAAAGACTTCAACATATGCATTTGGGGTGGGGGTATAATTCTGCCCATAACATTTCTGTTAGTCTATCTTCGGTGCTTTACTTCATTGCATAGTTGACATGTAATTTTTACACTTTATGTTCAGTTTCATGTTTTTATTTTATAAATTTACCATAGCAGTAAAAGCTTTGCAAACACTAAGGTGACAACTTAAATAAATGTTATTACTTGCATATATTAACCAATTCCTCCATTCCATCATACAAGTTGTTTTCAGTGTCGACTTATAAATAATAGTACAGTGTGTATTAGTCGTTGTTGAAACTTTATTTCTTTATTTAAGTTTCATGATGCTGGTGAGGGATTTTGAGGGTAGAAATGATGTAGTCAACTTTATTTCCTGTGGAAGAGTATCCTGATGTGCTTACTAGAGCTGACATGTGGAAAGTGTCCCTCCCTAACCCGGATGTGTATAAAAGAAATAAATTGCTCCAAATGTGTACAAAGAGGCATTCAGAGCTTTTGATGAAGTAATATCAGGCTGAGGGTTATTTATTTGGGCTCACTGTTTTGTTTTGCTTTCTTTTTACACTTACCACACTAAAATTGGACTTGATTATTATTATAAAAATCAAAGCAGCTGAATGATGTCACAACTTTAAAAAAAAAGAAGAAGAAATATACACCATCTCCTGACATTGAACACGAGTATACGAAGACAGGATATATATCCTGTTTGATGCTCAAAAACAAAAACACCACTTCTGAGCTTGTGGCTGAGGTGACCTTTCTTATGTCTTGCTTGGCATATAGGAAAGTGTATTTTCCTATTTAGCAGTAACAGCTGCTGGACATGTGCTCAGCCTTTACCTGTGTGTTTATGGTGGCAGAACCCACTGGATCATGTAACGGGTTCAGTGTTCTTCCTCCAGACCTAGCGAGGCTTCCCTAGGCTATTCAGCTTAAGCAGTGGTTCTCAACCTCCTGGCCCTTTAAATACAGTTCCTCATGTTGTGACCCAACCATAAAATTATTTTCGTTGCTACTTCATAACTGTAATGTTGCTAGTGTTATGAATCGTAATGTAAATATCTGCTATGCAGGATGGTCTTAGGCGACCCCTGTGAAAGGGTCGTTTGACTGCCAAAGGGGTCGTGATCCACAGGTTGAGAACCGCTGGCTTAAAGGGACCTGGTCGGAGGCCTAGAGTTCCAGGTGGTCTTACCTGGCTTAGCTAAAGAGATGTCAGGCCTTTATTGATCCCATGAACCTGAGAATGAAGAGGAAGCTCAAACAGAACTTATCTAATTCTCCCCCAAATTAACCATAAAGAATTCATCCAAATAGGATCTGCTTTTTTTAAAAAAGCTTAAATTGTCAGCAATTTTTATTATTATTTTTTTCTGAAAAGGGCTAGATAGTACATATTCTCAAGAGTCATTAAAAAAAGGCCATGTGTTAGATTTGGCCTCTGGGACATAGTTTTATTTTGTCCTCCAAGTTGTACAAATAGGTATGGCAAATCTAAATGTGCTCTATAGTAGTACCTTAAAAAATTAAAAATAAATCCTTGTTTATATTTGCTAGATCCTGTCCTCTTTATACAAAGCTTGAATCACAAGCAGAGCAACTTAGAAAGCTAACTGGCATAACATTCCAGATGTTTTGAGATTATTGTGTCATATGTCTTATCTGATTGACTGTTATAGAATAATTTGTATAATTTTATTATATAAAACTTTAATGCTATAGGAAAATGTCTTAATCCCCCTTTTAAAAATGATAGTTCCATGGAAAGCCAATATCAGCCTTTTTTATTATTGAGCAAACAAACAACAAAAAGCTTCACAGCTAAAAGTTTTTCTGAAAGAGTTACTAGGCCAAGTGCTAGCCAGAAAAGGACAAGGTCCTGGGACATGAAACTTAAGCCACCAATAGTATGGCTAAATACAAAAAACAAGCATGTCTAGCATCCTACAACTGATGGGGACTTTTATACATTATGTTTTGGAGACAAAATATATAAGTTGTTTTGAAAGAAATTACATCAGCTACAGATAAGGGGGGGTGCAGCGGGGGCAGTTCTATGGTAGGTGCACAGTCTATAAGGAAGAATTATTTACTACTTTTGAGTGATTACAAGCAACACTTCTGTACATTATGCAGTAGTGTCTAATAGAGGGCGATAGACTCCTAGAGGTTGATTCAAAGCTTCCACATACAGCCAGGAATGTCAGCCATCTTTGGTTAGTTGGCCCACAGCTATTTACTGGTCTGTTACTTTCTCTTATTCTCTGGTCTGCTGTAATTTCTTTTAGAACATCTCAAATAATTTTCTTGTCCAAAATCAATCATCATCAGACTCCTTGAGGGCACTGACTATAGGGGAGTTGGGGTGATGAAAAATAACACTGAGACTGGCCAGGAGGCTGAGGCACAGAAACATTGTTTTTCCCAGGTCATAGCCTCCTATAGTGTGAGCCTTCTTCTTTCACGTGTCCAATGGCTTTTTTTTTTTTTAACAATTTCCAGTTACCTGTCATCATCTATACACAGATATGCACACATAAGTTTTTGTTTGTTCACTTTTTAGTAGTGTTTCCTAATTAGCATACAAGGAAGAAATCTCTATTCATTTGAAATTTCTATGGAAAATTAGGAAGGTGTAATGCAATTACCTCACTGGAACCTAGCCAAACTCCTAAGGCAGTTTCCTTCTCCTTACAAAATTGGATCTTAGAGTCTAGCATTCGTTAGTTAGAACTGCCTTAGACCTCATCCCCAATAAAATAGCATTAATGGAAGTTATCCTCAAAGAGCTCTCTTTAAAATATATGTTATAACTGTTCTTTTAGGTGAATTTTGAGAAGAGAAGGAATTTACTTGAATTAGATCTATAGATAGATTTTTTTATAAATGAATATGGTATATGCAATTACAGATTTAAAGATACAGTCAAATGTTGACTCATGGTGTTTTATTTAAGAGCATCAGATATCATGAACTTTTGAGTAGAATGCATTACTTACTGATCAGTTATGATATTATAACATGGATATATTAGCTATTAAGTATACTAGCCCAGGAGAAGATGTAATGAACTAAATTCTAAATGAATTCTAAATAAAGTATAATTTTTTGAGAGAAAAATTCCCTTCTGTGTATCTTTTCTGATGTAATATCTGGGCAGATGAAATTATGGAAATATGAATTGGCCCATCAAGTATACACCTTCAAGTAGAGAGAGCACCTTTATTGTAGAATTTAGGATTGACTTAAAGATCAGTGAGTATTTAAATCTTTTACACACACACAAACACACATTCAACTGCACTTTTTGGGACTATTGAATTTTTTTTCAAAAGTTCAGTAACACAGGCTTTTTAAAATAAAAATATGAGAAGTACCTTACAGAAAACCTTAGATTGTATTCATTTAGTTTAATTGCTTGAGTCAGGTACTGTTCTAGTTTTAAGATATCTAAAAGTGACACAACTGTACTTGACTTTAATGTGAACTAATTATAAACCATAGCATTCAACTTAGTTATTCGATGCCCTTTATTGGGAAAAGGTTCATTGCTTTCCTGGAATTTGTAAAACAATTAGAAATCTCAATTTTACAATGCATTTCAAAATAATGTTAGGAATCAATAAGGTAATCTATATTCAGTATTTGGTACATGGAAGTGTCTTAACAAATATTTACTAACATTTGAATCTATGCTAAAATAGGTGACATTAATATTAACCAGTTAGGTTTAGGACTATCAACCTCACTTTAATCTGTGAATGTGACACTTTAAACATGTTGATGTTTGTCATCTAGATCGGATGCAAGGACTGTCTTTTGAAAGTAAAAACCATTAATGTGAAAATGCATATAGGTTTAGGCTTTGTCCGTTCTTCTGTCAAACTTGGTTGTACTAGGTGAAAACAATGAATCCAGGAAAGTGAAGGAGACCTGGACAAGTAAACAATCCAAATGAGTTATTTTGAAGAGAGAGATCGGGAGAGTATAAAGTGAGAGATACATATTTTAGGAACTACTTTAAGAAGATGAAGAAACAGATTTCAGGAATTTAAAAGTACATTATAAATAGGATTTCCCCTTGTAACATTTTGAGAGGATGCTAAATTATAGCAGCTTCTGTAATAACGTCTTTTTGTTTAACATTGTTTTGTCATAAAGTTGCAATACGGAGGAAACGTAACTCTTGTTTATATACATTGCCTACGGTAAAATTGCTTTTGTTATATGTCATTTCGCTTATAGTCAAAGAACCTATTAACAGTGTTAAGTGAGGACTTGATGTACTTCTAAATACCTTCTCCTGTTTGACTTGACCAACATGGAAATGTGAGGACCCTTGACTAACTATATGTGGGTTATGTTTTGGAATCCATGCCTTATCGTTCAATACTCAGCTGTACTTTGAGAAAGTCAGTACCTCAAAGTATATTTTTATGATAGTTACAATCTTACTAGACTCATAATGCAAAAGATGAAGATTTGTCCTACAAAATCTTAAGGATTTTTAGAATACTACTGCAGAGAGAAGCACTAGAGACCACTTAGAGACCCAATGGCCTCTCTTATGAAATTGAAAACAGAAGACATGTTTGAAGCAGCCTCTGTGGACATAGACTTTCTTACGTTGGAGTCCTTTGTGGATTATAGAAGTCATGGTAGCTATGTTTAGGCTAGTTCAAGTTTTTTTCCGTGCTCCAGTGACAGAAGGTTCCCTGGGAAATTGGCTGCAGCTATGTCTTGTTTTTATTAGAACTGCTGACACTGGCTATGTGCTTTTAGTAACTTGAGAAATTTGTTGAAGTACCTTGCAGAAGCTGAGAAAATAGATCTTCGGATCTTAGGTATAGCTTGCTATTAAAATAGTCTAGAAATGGTATTAAAGGCAGACGAATACAGCCAGGTGAAGGTCAGCAGTTCAACATGAGGGATTATTGGTTGTCTGAAAGTAACCCAGCTCCTATTTGTATTGCAGCCTACTTCACTGGCCTAGAAACCTACAGATGGCAAGATGATTTGTCTGCATTCACAGGTTAAATACATATTTGCAAATTGACAATATATGGTACTTGCATGTAGAGAATGTAGGTATTTCAATAGTCATCTTCCAGGGAAGTTGTAGCACAGTTTGTAGAAATATTTGACATGGTTAGAGCCATTTTGCATAGAGTCATGAAGATAGATATGTAGAGAAGTAGATAGGTAGGTAGGTAGGTAGATGGAGTATTTTTAAGATCTATTTTAAACCTAATGGCCATTTGAATCTTCACTATTGTGAAACTAATAAATTTTGAGTCAGAAAGTGAGGAAAGCATTGAGGTCCTTCAGAAATAAAATGAATACCAAATTACAGAACTCATATTTAAGCAGGAAGATAGACTCAAGGACCTATATATAAGTGTGCTTTTGACTCTTGATATTCAATTACAGACAAAAGAGATCCTAATTGGGGTGGGTAGATGGGCACCTCAACAGGTAACACAATATTTGTTTGAATGTTGTGCCAACTAAACTGCTTTTCTTTAACAGCCTTGAACAAAAGAGAGACTTATTGAATGCCTGGCCTTGTCTAAGTATTTTGTAGGCCTGAGTAGGGGTATGGATACCTCTGCATTTGCAAGAGGAAAATTTAGTTACAACCTGAATCCATTAAGAAAGGAGTCTGATGAATGAAAGACCTTTCTTATTTTAAGGCAGAGACCCTGAAATTAAGTGTTGTTATTGATAACATAGTTAACTGATGCTTTTCCTCCTTAGGATGCTAGTCAGAGACACAGGGCCTGACCCTGAGTCTAATGGTGGCTAAAGTTTTCAGGAGACCCAGATTACAGATTCTCCCAGAGCGCCCATCTTCTTTAAATCCTGGCACAACAGATGCTCATGAGACTCACCACTCACTATTCATTCCTTTCCCTATTATTACTGATACTGTTGTAATTAGCTAGTTATTAATAACTAGAGGCCCGGTGCATGAAATTCGTGCATGGCAGGTGGGTCCCTCAGCCCGACCTGCACCCTCTCCAATCTTGGAGCCCTCAGGGGTGCCCTCTCCAATCCAGGAGCCCTGACGGCTTAGGCCCACTCCCTGTGGTTCTCTGCTCTCTGGAGGGTCTGGCCACTCAGCGCCCGCTACCCAGAGGCTCCCCACAGCCCAGAGGCCCTCCACGGCCGGGGCGGGATGCTTGCCTCATTGCTGTGGCAACAAAGCAAGCATCCTGCCCTGGTAGCTCCGCGCCCGCTGCCCAGAGGCCCTCCACAGCTGGGGTGGAACACTTGTCTCGTTGCCGCGGAAACAAAGCAAGCATTCCACCAGGCCCCTCACACTGCCTGCTCTGAGCGGCTGCCCCCCAACTGGGGGACTCTGGCAGGGCTGAGGAGACTGGGCACTGCCATCTTGTGGCTATGGGCGCCGCCATCTTTGTGACGGAGTGATGGTTAATTTGCATATTACCCTTTTATTAGCTAAGATAGAAAAGAAGCAAAGGGAAGGCCAGACATTGTAGGCATGTTATTTGGGCAGCTTCACTAGGAAGCTGCAAATTTGCACTCACTGCGTGGCGGGGAGGGGATTCCAACAAAGGAAAGATAGATGCATGCCCAGAAAAGCTGGTGTAACCTAGTAAGGTACTTGCCTAACAATCACACCGGGGACAGAGATGATTGGCCAGAATGGGTATAGTCCCTGTAAGCATGGACCTCCTGAAATTTGTCTTATCGAGATAACCAACAGGAAAATCCTTTTCTGAGGCAAAATAAGCTATAGATCGTAAAGAAATGAAATAGATCATTAAAATGCTGAAGAGGAAAAAAATGCCAAGGAGAGAAATAGCATTTTGTTCTTATGCGCATTACTTCCAATGTTGTTTTTCAATATCTCAGGCCAATTTGGAAGTAACACAGTAGCTATGAACAAAAGTGATATGACTGCTTGAGTTGCTGATTGCAAAGTGGCAAAATGCAGCCCTCTGAGGAGTTGATCTGAAATAGTGACTTTCCAAAATTAGAGCACTTGAAAGAAGAGTTAGAGATAAAGGGGGTGAAATTGATTTTTTTTAAGAAGCAAGTTCTTTTCTATGGAGTTGCTTTCCCCTTGTATCTGAGAGTGGCACAGCTGGAAGGGCTATTACCAGTGTGGCTATCACATCTGATGTTGTCTAATTAGGAATCTTTTAGTTGAGTTTCTGCTTCTAGATGAGCCCCTACTCTTCACCTCCTGGGTTGCATGGTACTGTTGCTGCTTAAAAGCAATGGTGTCTTGGAGTGTTTTCTGGCTTCTCTACACCCTTGTGTGGGCACAATGTCTCCTTTCATCTTTATTACAATCAACCACGTTTAAATTGAGCTCAGTTTGCACTTGAATTAGACCACTATGCTAGCTCAGTCTTTAAATGTACACTAAGTTGATTATTTTTTGTATTTTTTTTTGTATTGGACTTGTCTCCATTGCTGAGATTTTTCTAGAAGCAGAACATCGAGCTAAGTTCTTTTTCAAGATTAATACAAGACATCCAACTGTAACTCAGCAGATACCAAGATACAGGCTATCATTATTGCCTTTAAGGAATTTTCTGTTTAGAAAGTGAAGTAAGGCAAGATGTGAAGAACTCTTTGAACTACATAAGCATTTCAAAGACATATTAGCTCTGTAATTAATTCCTAAAGTAGTCCACTTGTACTATTTTTAAAAATTAGAACTAAAACATAGCTTGATCTCCATGATTGTTTCCATTTGAGATTTTATAATTGTTTAGAAACTTTACTATTTTTTATCCCAAGTAACAAAAATGTTTCAAGTGCCAAGTATGTGCAAGGTACTACTATGGAAACTGGGGCATTCAAAGCTGGAGTCCATACTCTGGATTATACTGCCCATTAAAGGAATGAAACAAAAATGCAGTAGTCTCCCTCCCCTTATCCACGGTTTCAGTGACACATGGCCAACTGTGATCTGAAAATATTAAATGGGAAAATTCAAAAAATAAATAATTCATAATTTTTTAATTGCATGCCATTCTGAGCAGCAAGATGAAATCTCACCCCTTCCCACTCCATCCTGCCCAGGAGGTAAACCACGCCTTTGTCCCGAGTCTCCACATGGTATATGTTCCCACCCGTTTGTCACTTAATAGCCATCTCAGTTGTCTGATAACCGTTGCAGTATTGCAGCGCCTATGTTCAAGTAACTCTTATTTTACCTAATAATGGCCCCAAAATGCAAGAGTAGTGATGCTGCCTATTCACATATGCCCATAGGAAGCTGTTAAGTGCTTCCTTTAAGTGTAAACATAAATGTCCTCAATTTAATGAGGAAAGAAAAAAAAATGTATGCTGAGTTGCTTAGATCTGTGACAAGAACAACTCTTCAATCCATGAAATTGTGAAGAAGGAAAAATAAATGGGGGCTAGTTTTGCTGTAACATCTCAAAATGCAAAAGTTATGGTCACAGCATATGATCAGGGCTTAGTTAAGATGGAAAGACATTAAATTTGTGGGTGGAAGACATGAACAGAAAATGTGTTCTGACTAATGGCAACATGTTGTGTCAGAAACATTGAGCCTACCGGAAGACTTCAGCAGGGCATTCCCTGAAACAAGTTACACCAAGCCATTTACTGCGAGAAAGGGATGGTTACAAGGATTCAGGAAAACAGTTTAGACTGAAAAATGTAAAAGTTACTGGAGAGGCTGCATCTCATTCTGCATGTGTTAATGGTTATGTACTTAGAAGTATTGAAATAACAGAGTTCACATAAAATATAATTAATATAGCCCCATAAATGTTATAACGCCATATGTAGTTTTTTTCTGATTACCAGCTTAATAAATATAGATCTTCCACAGTTAAGTTCACACAGTCTGAATTACTGCAGTTGATATTATCTTCAAAATGGATGCGAATAAATTTTGATTAACTTTCAGTGACTAGTTAAATCTTTAAGTAACTCTAATGCTCACCCTGCAATGTCAGATGTTCTTTTGATATGAACTAAGGTTTCTAACAGATGTATGGCACTGCAATAACATATTTTCATGAATTTGATGGTATTCTAGCGCCGTGAAGGCAATGAGCAGCCACTTGTGACTTCTGCTTACCCGTATGACCTTAAGTAGCAGATGCTTAGAGAAATTGATGCAAGGTATAAGTCATATTATCTACAGATTTTTTTTTCAATTTTCCCCCAGTTTGTCAAAACATTATATAAAAAAAATGATAGTTTATGAGTAACAAAAATAATTCTACATTTCAAGAGTCTGTCACTTTTTTGTGCTTAGTATAGTGTTTCTTTACTGCCAAAGGTTGTTAACACAAATTAAAAAGCTGATAGTATGTTGTCTTAATATTTACAAGTTTCTATTATATGAAGCCAACTTGGTTATTTCCCATCTCAGTATAGCATTTTGTGTAAACAAGTCTAGAAACCAGCATCTTGAAAGTATGTGACATTGTAATATTATTAAACTGCCTCTTAAACTTTGCTTGTGACCTTCAGTAAGAAATATGTTTTACATCTTGACTAGTCAATACATGTCTATATTTTCAATAGATACTGGTAACTAAAAATTTCACAAAGCAATATTTAACCATACCAATGTATGCTAATATTTTGTGTTGCAATTTTATTTTAAAAAATATTTGTAATTCTATACTATGTGTAAAATGTAATCAAATTAATAAATAAGTATATGTTTCTTGGTTAGCTTTTCTTAAAAAAGCAATGTTTGGCATAAATAATTTGTTTATACTATTATGTCTTCCAAGTATTAGAATTTTAAAAATATCTATATTATAAGAGGACTCAAAATATTTAAATGTTTTTATTACTATGGATTTTAATGAACATAATTCATTAATATGAGGTAAAACTATTTCTTTATCACACAGACTTCAGTAATTGCATAAACAACTGTTCAACTCTAAGCATATCCTTGACAATAGGATGATACACATTTTTTTGTGCATGTTTAAGGTTAAGTGCTGCTTATGTAATATCAACAATCTAGAAATTAATTTAAATATTTCCTTTTTCTTTTTTGGCCACTATCGGATTAAAATAAGGTAGCTTTTATTTACATTTCTAAAGAAAGAAATTGATTTGACTGGTTATCTGATCAGTATAGTCAATCAGAGATAATTATGGTAAATTGAAAATCACTCTGTTCTCCCAAATATCACTTTGTAATTGAATTTTTTAAATTAGGCATCTATAACTCAGGTTAGTCTGATCATAAATCTCTAGGCTGGTTAGACACAAAGCCAGGAGAAAACTACAATTCCTTTTCTGATTAGCACTCTAAGTTTTAAGTTACTGCTAAACTTAAAAAATCTTTGGGACACCCTAGAAAATTCAACTCTGTCTCAACCAAAATTTTCATACTGTCAATGTTTTGCTGAGTACTTCTGATTCACTAGTCAGGTTACTCTGTACGGTTACTAAGGTTTACTATCCTCAATCATTCCCCATCCCCTATCCCAAATGACCTTTTTGATTTCTTTCTGTGTTTAAGAAAACTAGATGAGTTGCTTCAGAAAAAAACATATTCAGAATATCTCATTTGGGACGACAGGAATTTTGAAATTCTGGAAGAATAAACACATTTTTTATCAGGAAAAATCTATATTTCTGTCATCTATGTCTTTATCTATCTATAGCATATGAATAATGTAAGGAAATATCCTGCTGACAGTAATACACTGAGGGCTGTTTATCTTTCACCAATTCAGGTTTCATCTGTACTTTTTCCACTTGTAAATGCTCTTAAAGGTTTCATGGATTCCCTGGAATGTAAAATTTCCATCACCATTTGAAATCCCTAATAATATCTATTTTCAGAAATATCATTGTCTGGTTCTGTCATGCTGTCTGTTCTCAAGAGTTTTGTTTGTATAACAGGCAAATTTTCTTGCTTTATATATTTTGGCAGAAGCTAACTCCAGAAAACTTATCCTGAATTGACTTTGTAGCATTCTCTATACTAGTAACACTCCAATTATAGAAATCAAGGAGATTCTATTATGAGGGTTTCAAATGATTTTCCTATTATACACTTTGAAAATAAAATGACCTGGTGCATCAGACAAGTTGCTTGATTTAAATAGATTTTTTAACACTATGTTATACTCCAAAGCAGCAGGGATTCTTTCTACTCAAATATTTTCTAATTATGTGAATAAAACATAATATAGACTCTCAAATGTGGAGGAATAAAGGGATTTCATAAAGCAGCATTAAAAGTACAGTATCTTCATTTTTAATGTTTTCCCTCCACAATTTATTTGATGGAAATCCTAAAGCACAATATTGATTACTAGTGGCCTGGTGCTTGGGTTCATGCACATTGAAAGGAAATTAATTAGAAGGTGGCTGGTGGGGCAGGACTGGGTGAGATGGGCTGGACACTCCCTGGAGCCAACCTCCCGCGGTCCTGCCCCAGCCAGCCGCACCTGGGACAGCACCAGGGCTTAAAGGATGTCTCTGGAGTGAGCGGAGTTTCTCCGGCAGGTGGGGTCTCTTGGCCTGGCCTGTAGGGATCAGGCAGAAACCAGCTCTCTGACATCCCCTAAGGGGTCCTGGAGTGCCGGAGGGCACTCTGCAAAGTAGCTATTGCTCAGTAGATTCTGCATTGAGCGTCTGTCCCGTGGTGATCTGTGTGCTTCATAGCTACTGCCTTTTATATATATAGATTAGAGTTCTAGTGCATGAAAATTCGTACACTTAGGGGGTCCCTCAGCTTGGCCTGCACCCTCTCATAGTCCAGGACCCCTCAGGGGATGTCCTCCTGCCATCTTAGGCCCACTCCTCGGGGTATTGGGCCTAAGTTTGCAGTCAGACATCCTTCTGGCAGCCCAAGAGCCCTCAAGGGATGTCCATCTGATGGCTTAGGCCCACTCCTCCCGGGGGGAGCTGGCCTAAGCCACAGTCGGACATCCTTAGTGCTGCCAAGGAGGCGGGAGAGGCTCCTGCGACCACCACTGTGCTCACAGCCATCAGCCTGGCTTGTGGCTGAGGGGATTTCCCCCTGTGGGAGCACACTGACCACCAGGGGGCAGCTCCTGCATTGAGCGTCTGCCCCCTGGTGATCAGTATGCATCATAGCGACCTGTCATTCCGCCATTAGCGTCAATTTGCATATTACCCTTTTACTATATAGGATATGCACACAAAAACACATACATACATATAAAATGTACTATATATATCTGGCAGTGCTTTAAGATGAATTAAATAGAACTGCTCTCCTCGGGAAGCTTACAAAAAAGATGCAAGAAAGCCATATAAACTGATAAGGATGAAACAAATGAATGGGTGTTTGGGAGAACAGAGAACCATATCCAGTGTTGGTGGGGAGAGGATAGGACATGAGATTGCGGTTAGTAGCTGGACATTAAAGAAGTCTTTCATGAGGGAGTTGTGGCCCTGGCTGGTGTGGCTCAGTTGGTTGGGCATTGTCTCATGCACCCAAAGGTTGCTGGTTCAATTCTTGGTCAGAGCACATGTCAGGGAGGGAACAGATAAATGTTTCCCTCTCACATCAATATTTCTCTCTCTCCTTCTCCCTTCCTGTCTTTCTAAAAGTTAATAAAAATCTTTTTTAAAAAAATTTAAATGCTTTATTGTTTAAAGTATTACATATGTCTCTGTTTTCCCCCATTGATCTCTCCCTGGCCACTCCCACCCCCCATAACAGGCCCTCACTCCCCTACTGTCTGTGCCCATTGGTGATGTTTATATGCATGCATACAAGTCCTTTGGCTGAACTCTCCCCTGCCCTGACCCTCCCCTTCCTTCCCTCTGAAGTTTGACATAGAAGCATTAAACAGACCTTTGTTTTCTTTTTATTCTTTTTTTTTCTTTTTTAAGAGGGAGTTGTGTGACTGAGTTACTATTTAGGGATGGAATTCCAGGTCATGCAACTTGGAAGTGAGAAATTTTCATAAGTCTTCATAGGCCCTGAAAAGTTAGGTCACTTAAAGATTCTGGACTTTGTATTTATTTTCAAACTTTTTTTTTTGCCATCAATACTAGTATTGGTATAAACCTAGCTAAACAATAGATGCCTATTATCTCTCAAATACTCTTATGGGAAATTTACAAAGAATGGACGATTTAAACTGCATAATCGATATTTTTTATGAGATTTATCATTCACATAAGACATTTATGCTTTATGAATTGAGAACTGCATTTAGGTCTCTCTGCCTAATTGCTTCATATCAACTACTCCACACAAACACACATGGGGAAATACGCACACACACACACACACACACACACACTACTCTGCAATGGGCTGCCAATGCCATTACAATTTCCTCCCTGATCAAATCCTTAATTAAAATATTATGTTTCTTGATTGCCCCAGTTGAAGCACATCTGTATTACCTGATAGTTGTGACTAAAATATTAATTTTTTCTTTAATACATAATTATTTATTGATGATTTTCTATTTTGTGGCCAGTACTTGGCCCATTTACAAGCCTGAAGGAATGAGAACCAAAACCACATTTTGATCGAAGGTAGTATTTTAAGGCATTTTAATCTTGCTGAATGAGAGAAGCCCAGGTGGAATGGTGTGTTTAAGTGCATGGTGAAAGCATGAAACTATATGAAGATTTGGAGTAATTGGAAAGCATGAGACAGGGGTGCAAAAATGAGCAAAGGGCATCAGAAGAAACTAAAGCCATACTCCTTGGCACTGCCTCAGGTTAATCCTTTATATTCTTGGTTTAGGAGAATCACTACCAAATTATAACATACATGGGGACAGAGGTGGAAGGTGAGTAAAGCTGTAGGCTATTTACTGTGGCCCAGGCTTCATAAACAGCCAGGCAGGCAAAGAAAGGAGAAACAGTGTCAAAGACATTTTAAAAGGATATGTTTGTGGAAGGACACAGGGTGTGAATAGAGAGGCAAGAGGTGCAGGAACATGGAGAAGGACTTTGGTAACATTTACTGGGTGTCCTTGACTGATGAGTTGGAGAAGTGCAGCCCCGAGCAGTCACTGTCATGTGGCAATGATTTTACATCAACAGCAGACATATCTGGTAGCAGCAGGAGGGAAAAAGAAAATATCTCCTCTGATTGAAATTCTTAGGGGATTCACGGAAGAGAAGCACAAGGACCCGAATTGGAAGGAGGCAGGCATCATCACTGAAATCTGTTTTCTTTAAGGAGAAAAAATCCTCTGATGAGTGCAAGTGACTGGAGTCTTGCTTCCCTCTTTTATAGTTCATTTTAGAAATGATACCCTTGCCTGCCTATAAAAAAATGTTTGAGACTTAATTCAGAATGACATCTTCATTTAGGCCATAAATGTTTGAAGCTTAAACTTAAAATCAAAATCGTTTCCCGACTCTCTGCAACATGAGCAACCCCTAGGGCACTCCAAGTATTTTTATATGTATAAATTGCTTTTGCTGTACAAAAGTTTTTAAAATTCAGCCTTTGTGTCACAAAGGAAGGCTCAAAGGGTTTAAAAGGGTAGTAATCTCAGACAGAGCTTTAAATTCAGCTATCCGGCAAACACAATTTAGTTCATATGTGTCATGAATCTAAGTCTCTTTAAAAAGAAAAAGAAAAGAAAAGAAAACATTATGCCCATGGAAAGCAATTTATAATGAGGCCATCACCAATAATTGTTTGTTTAAGCTGTAAAGTGGTGGAGCCCTTTCCTGCCTGGATGGAATCAACTAAAAATAACCATGTTTTTATTTTTTCTACATTTGCAAACAGGATAGGTTGCAGTGAATAAGATGCCAATGTAAGCCATTCCACGCCAAAGCAGATTTTTAGATGAAGTAAGAATAACACAAAATGTGGCACTATTTTTTGAGTTTAACAACTTGTGCAGTTTAGTGACTTTTAACCTTAAATTTCAAAGAATACTATTTATTTTAATAATGCTGTTTACCTTTGAATAGCTATGTTTGCCTTTCTCCAGATGTGCACCCCAACATTTCCAGACATGACCTAACTTGTCTGCCTAGGAACCTGATACAGATGCGGCACAGTCTGTCTACATAACTTAATTAAGAGTAACACTCCACCTCTCAGGATTCCGCTATATGGTGGCCTACCTTTCTTGACAGAGCTGAGAGGCAAGATTTAAACAATGAAACATGGACAATCAAACCTGCAACCACAAAGTCCATGCAACAGAGCAAATGCATTTTTCCTCTTATGAACGTTCTCTTAGAATTTACAAAATCTTATTTTACTGACAGTTTTAACAAGCTTAGCTCTCTGGTTGCCAAGCCCACTGCCTATTAGGAAGCAGCAATTAGAAAAGGGAGTGGGGCTGTTAGGACTAGCACAATTGCAGCAGGGAATAGTGACAATAAGGGTGTTGACAGAAAATCTATTAAAAAAATACAGAAACACAAAAAGCACAGGAACAGAACTATTTAATAAGGAAGAGTAAACAGACCTACAAACTTTTATAACCCCTGAGGGCATCATCATACAATAACTCGTATTCCTAATGATGGCCAAAAGACATTAGGGAATGTTACATTAGGTTCAATAGTTTGAACACCGTTAAGAAAACAAAAATAAAAGTATACAATTCATAATTTATTTTGGACAGATTTTCATCTGGAATAGTCATCTTTAAAAAAAAAGAAATGAAGGAGGCTTGGAAGACTAAACTTTTAGCTTAACTGTCATGTTGCTTTTTGCTCATTATCCAACATGACGAGTCCCACTTACGAATTTAAACAACTACCATACAATATATGTATTGGATAATGAGACTGTCCACACTTTTTTAGAATCTACCCAACTTCAAAATCATAATTTAAAATGTAGTCAGTGAAATTTTAATATGGCTACTATGTCTAGGTGGCTTAATATACAGCCACATTTTTCTGGTCTGACTAAAGTTTCAGGTTCAATATCCATATGGGCCTATTTTCTTTGTCTTGTGCTTCCATTTATCTCCCAAAATGGCACAAAAAATAAATTCCTTTCTCCTCCCAGAAAAATAACCTCATCATTAATTGGAATAACATCTTATTATCTATGTATTTAAAACAGAACTTTAAAAAATAAAAAAATAACTTAAAAAAATTTTCGTTCACTGAGTTGTTTTGTTTTGTTTTGTTTTTCACAATGGAGAGAGAACTAGCCCACATTACGTGTCTACAGTGGCAAGCACCATGTTCCTGTTACACTGACATTATCTTGCAATAACCCTAGAAGCTTAATTTTCAGAGGAAGAAACTGAAATTCATGGAGGGAGCCTATATATCAAATGCATGATATTCTCATTACCTTTAACCCGCAGCTAGGGAGGAGCTAAAACAACCTCTATAAGTATAGGCTAGTTGTTAACATTAATGGTACAAGTGAGCTTGACTGAGTTTCATTATGATATTCTGTTCCCTGTTCAATTCATCTGGCAACTGAAACATTGAAATAAACTGCAAAAGGACATAGTCATAGTTTCAGTCGTAGCTCTAACTGTGTGGTCTTGGACACGTGTTATGTTTCCTAGGCCTTGGTATCCTCTTTTTTTAAAAAGTGAAGAGGAGCCTTCAACTACATCTACCTAGAAGCCAACACATTGTCACCTTATAAACAGCGAGCATAATTATATGTTTAACAATTAAGTTCCATAATACCATCAATAATTATTAGATTGTGTCTGCAAGGCTGAATTGAGTTAAAATGAAGTAAAACACTTTTTTTAAACATATAATACTTTTATACTTGCTTCTATGTCTCTGGGAAAGAAGCTGTCAGTTCTATGGAAAGGGTTAACAAATGCACGTTTTGACAACTGTTCCTTAAGATAATGTGGGTACATTCGGACAAAAATAGGAATTGTCAGTGTGTGAACAAGAATGTTCATCTTGAGAGAAATTACATTTTTCATTTTTCATAAAGAAAGGCATACTATGCAAAATAGATTTATCAGGTAACTATATAGTCAAATTCCAAGGTAACCCCAACTTAATGAAGAGTGTAATTTAACACACATATTTTGGTTTAGCGAGGTATTAGCATTTAGAGGACCAATTTGAATTTCTTACATTTTGGAAACAACTAAGCATCCAGAAAGGAAAGAAATCCTAGTGTATATATTTATTGTTTTATCACTTAAATTTCCTTATCAAATAGTATTGGTTATCTAGTTTATAATAGTGATAACCTAGTGTATCACTTGCATTGTTTTCATCAATTGCTTTTCCTTCACTGTTTTCGTTGTTTTGTCATTTCAATCACGCATTCAGTATTTCACATGTTTTTAACTATTCAAGTGATTATAGACCATTAATCTCAATGGTAATTATGTTTTTAAATTCCAATAGTTGCCACTAGGTTTTCAGAAATAAATTATCCTGAAAGGAGGAGAAGATTGTATAGACATTTTAGTGTGCATTTTGTTATGCTGTGTTTAAAGGGAAATAAATTTCACATATTAGTCACAGAATAACCTAATTAGAGTGGAGAAAGGGATATTAATATTTATGGAGAAACTAATATACACCAGGAATTCTCTAGTTGATTTATAGATACTGTTTAATGGTTTCATCATAACAGTTCCTTGAGATAGACATTATCCTGTTTAAATAAAAAGGTTCAGAAGCTCTATTTATAGAAAATAGTACACTTAAAATATAAGGCCATGTCAGTCCCCAAAGCAGGTCCTTTTTCAAGGATATGATGCTGTCTTCTGGCAATACCCTGTAATTGTTAATTTTCCTATGTGGTGGACTATTGACTAGCAGAATATAAATAATTCAGTATCTCTAAGTCTGCTAGAAACAAGGAAGAGGGTTAGGTGACGCATAGATACTTTTGCTGATAAGGCAAAATAACCAGGTTTATAGTCCATGTTCTTAGCATATTTGTTGCTAATTATACATTTATTTGCAATGTACAAACATTTGCAGGTGTGTGATGCTAGAATCAGTTCCTTTACCAGCTCTTTTCGCAAATAGTGAGTTTTTTACTTAGAATCTGCACAAACTATTTCCTCTCTCTCTCTTTAATGTGTACTGGAATTTGTCGATGACATTTAAGCATGTGTGTTTGTGGAGTGCAAATATAAATATCATCATATAGCAAAATTCTCAATCACTTTATTTGTTCTAGAATGTACTAAACTGTGATTTAATGGGAAATAAACTGCTTTTTTGCTGGTTTAACCATAAAATGGTTTTGATTTTATTTTAAGGCACAGCTTGTATTAGACCAAAGCTATCTCTGGTCTAATGGATTCTAGCCTTTTATTTTCATAATTGCTTCACAGTTATACAAAATAATAAAAAATAACTTAAGTAAGACTGTAAAATATATGGCTATCTCAGTAAGACCACAGTTGATGTTAAAAATCTATCCAAAAAATGTTTAGCAATATTGGTTTTGAAGGTTTTCAACCATTTATTCTGTATAGTTTAGATATGTTTGCAAGGCAAAAATAAAAGAATTTTGAAAAGTTAAAGGAGGTATGCCATATATTCACATCCAACATCTCATTAAAAATAAGAAAAGAACAAGTACACTATAAGGTTTAATGATTTAACCAGACTATTCAGTTCCCAGGATATGAGTACTTGACCAGATATATTTTATATCAAAGCCCATTTTAAAGTTATTTGTTCCAAATATTTCTCTTAAAATATCTTGATAATTATTTGCTTTTTTTGAAAGGAATTTCTGATATATTTATTAAATTACTTTATCTTAACTTCAGAACTAGTGGTTAAGAATAGCTTCACTAGGCCATCCAAAGAGGACACACACACACACACACACACACACACTTTTAGAAGGTAAACTCATTAATAGTTAGCATGCCTTCAAGCCCTAATCACTACAGAAGTAGGTTGTCTAACTTCAACGCTTTTCTCCTCCAAATAACTGATCACTCCCTTCTTCCAGCACCACTCCATCAGGCACACATGCTCAGTTCTGTGAGATACAAGCACGTTGTCTATCCACATGAGTTATTTTGCATTGGGTAAGGGTTTCTTCTGAAATCATTTGTGACAGGCTTATTCAATGAAAAGGAAGCATATTTAGAATTTATTTTAGGACAAATAGTACAGGAAACTATTTCAGAATAAATACCTCAGGAAAAGTCATTGGATTATCAGTTCATAGGAGAGTTGTCCTCAAGGCGGAGAGGTTTTGCAGAGGAATAGCGGAGAGAGATTTATCCCAGGGACATTCCAGAGGAAGAGCAGAGACTGGATGGAACCAGAAAGGCTGAGAAAAGGACAAATTAGGGGGTTGGGGATCTAGTGTGTCTAATGCAGGGAACTGCAGAGGTTGTGGGTGGCAAAGAAAGAAGACACAGCTAAGATATTTCATTAATATTACAATTTTGCCCACTTTTTAGCTCTTTAAAAACTTTTTTAACTTTTTTAAACAGCACATCTTAACTTCAAGTGTACAGTTCAGTGGCAAGTATATTCACATTTGTTTTTGTGAAACAAATCTCCAGAACTTTTTCTTCTTCCGAAACTTAAATTCTAAGCCAATGAAATGACAGTTCTCCTTTTCCTCCTCTTCTCTCCTCCCTCCCACCTCAACCCCTGGTGACCACTGTTCTACATTCTGGGAATTTGACTCTTTTAGGTACCTCATATAAGTGGACTCATGCAGTATTTGTCGTTTTGAATCTGGCTTATTTCACTTAGTATAATGCCCTTAAGATTTATCCATGTTGTAGAATGTTGCCTAATTTTAACATTAGTTCTACTTAGACTTAACTTATATCTTGTTACACATTCTGTAGCATTTGTGTGTGTCTGTATGTGTGTTCAGCTATTGGTAATTTGGATTATAAAACTTTCCATGAATAACAATATACTTATATCATAATGTTAAAAGTTGTAAACAATTGACAGACTTCCCCCCTCTAAATTCTGAAGTATTTCTTGTGAATAAAGTAGGAATAGATTGTGTCCCCTTTGCATAAGTTAGTATCATCAATTCTCAGCATCTTTGCTCCTTTGCCTAAAATGTCTCTCTTCTTACCAAATCTGGTTCCATCCTATTCCATAAGAGGAAAAAACACTCTCATCTCACTTTTCTTTTATGTAATCACTTGGCTAATTCATCTCAGCTATTTCTCCTCTGTAGGCACAAAAATAGAATATAATGACTTAACTTGTTCAGTAAGCCTTACCTCATAGTATTCTTAGATTTAACTCGAGAACTCTTTTATTGATCTATGTTTGTCCATATTTATCTTATATAAAAAGGAAAACACAACATTTTAGGTAAGGATTCCTCATAGTCACCTGCATTGATAATAGTCATTTTATTTCTGTCTTATCTTTGAAACTCCCTACTGATTTTCTTATGCTGTTCACCTTAGGTCTCCTATTATTTTCTTGTTTACCATTTCACTCACCACTTGAATACTGGTATTACACTTATTTTACCATAAGTAAGTCCTCGTGTATTTTCCAAAGTATCACCATTCTCTATTCAGTATCTCTGTTTACAACCCCTGCGTGCATTATTATGACTTTTCTCTCTCCTTACAGGTGTTTGTAGTATTTACCAGACTTTTATCATTTGCTATGTTTATGATTGTTTTGTTTTGTTTTGAATAGCAAACTTATTCTTAGAGACTGATTGTCTCTTTGCCAGTAATTTATTTAGCACAGGTTTACTGTGGGAATTATAATTAATTTCACAAGCCAATAACATACAGAATAATGTCTCTTAATCAGCCAAATAAAGAAGTAACATATTTCAAACAAATGGCAAATTGATTACAATATTGTTCCAGGCAATGGGAGGTAAAGGAATAAAGACCAAATTTAACAGAGATGTATCTTTTTCTAAGAGTTTGGTTCTTCTGACTTCTAGCTTCCAGAGCAAAACAAACAAACAAAAATCCCAACAAATGACCACGAAATTTCCTTGTTGGAAGAATGCCTTGCTAGATAATGAAGAGACTGAGTTGGTGCACACGCTAGGTTGCTCTGAGAGTAATCATTCCTGGGATCATTGCAGGTTTAGTACCGCTGATGACCGAAGAATTGCCTTGGCCACAGCAAAGCTATTTAGGTCAGCAAAGTACAACAGTGTCCAGACCTAAATGCTCCAATAGTCCTCACCAACTCTCAGTATTTATGAAATCAATCTTCCCTTGCCAGTTGCTTCTCTACACTTTCTACTGATAAGCCTCCATGAGGTTCCTCAGCAGCTGAACTGTTGGGTGATTATCAGTGACAGCAGATGAGACGATGACATCCTGAAACAACTTACTTCATTCTTATATCAAAACACCTTTAATTCTATCCATGTAAGAAACATCCAAACTTGTAGAGAATTTTTTAAAGAGTTTATTTGAGTCAACAATTGCAGGGTAGCAAGATCTCAAATGTTTGAGAGAATAACTCTTTCACAGTTTCTTTTATGTGCTTAAAAGTAAGGGGGGAATTTAGGGAGATTACATGAGAGTGGGAGAAAGCCAGAGCAGGATTGGATTCTAGGATAGTTAAAAAGATTGCGTGCTTTCTTGGGAGTGATAATACTTATTTCAAATGTGTGTTAACCTAGATGCACAAAAACAATGGACAGGGCTGCTTAAAGCAAATATAAAGTTTTTGCTAAAAAGGTTATGAAGCCAGTCAATGAAAGAAAAATACCACATGATCTCACTCACTTATGGGTAATTAAGACCATTATAAACTGATGAACAAAAATAGATACAGAGGCAGAGCAACATCGAACAGACTGTCAAACTACAGCGAACTCAGAGGAAAGGCTGGGAGTGGGGTGGTAAGAGATCAACCAAAGGACTTGTACGCATGCATAAAAGCATAACCCATGGACACAAACAGTAGCGGGGTGAGGGCATGTGCTGGGGGAATGGCTGGGGAAAAGGAAGGTCAAAGGGAAAAAAGGAGATATATGTAATACTCTTTGTAATACTTTAAGCAATAAAACAAAATTTAAAAATATATAAATAAATAAATAAAAAGGTTATGTATAGGGCGTGATTATTCACCAGGAGCTACACATTCAGGAATTTATGATCAGAATACCCTGCCAGGTTACTTTCCATAGAACCCCCTTTTTCCTTGTACTGTTTTCCATTTTGGTCTTAAATCAATCTGAAGGAGGCTTCGATGACCATCCTTTTGTCAGATCGTGTGGTCTCACAGTGCTAGGAAGACTCATTCCTTAGATGTCTCAATATCAATGTCACCTTGATGACAGGGTGGACCATTGGGGATGGGGCAGTACCGTAACCATAGGATGTGAGTTGAGGCTGAATTTTCCCAAAAAGGGAAGGGCAGGTAAATGGAAGGAAGTCGGGTCTTGTAGTCTTCATTGCAAAAAACACTCTGGGTCATTTCTACCCTAGGAACTCTTATGATCTTAAAGTTTTCTATTATCTGTATCCTAAAAACAACTTTTTTGGGGTATTTTTGATAAACACATCAATTTTTAAAAGTTCGTTTAAGTCATAAACAAGTGAATTTGAAATCATTAAAACAATGCACAGCAATTTTTATTCTTCTTACTACCTATTCTTGATTTCCATATTATTTTTAAGTTTAAAACAAATACATTTTCTTTTCCAAAATCGTCTTACATTAGAAGTTCAGTTGATTTGAATTTGTCAAAAATATTAATTTTTTTTGCTAAAAGATTATCATTAAGAGTTCAAGTATTGCTTTTGGTCAGAATCCTCAAACTACTTTGTTTTGAAATGCTTCTCTAAAGTTTTGCTGAATTCCTTATTTCCTTGCTGAGCAATTTTATTTTACTTGAATAGTTTTCACAATTATTTTACACATTTAAGAAATCAACAGAGTAAAATTGAAGATCTAATTTGCTTTATTAAATGATTCATGAATCAGGCAGCTTCCTATCTAATAATTACAGTGGTGCTCTTAGAAGTTCGAAATGAAGGTGTTTTCTAGGCAGAAACTGGGCAGGATAAGAAAGTTATTAGCCAAAGGAAAGAAAATTTGTTTCAGGCAAGAGAACCTTTTTTGAAGAAAGAGCTATAGTGGTCTGATTAGGAAAATTACCTCCAGAGCTTTGATCAGGAAATTCCAGGCTCATTGATTTAAGATTTGGTTTGTTGTCCTATTTTGTTTACTTTTTTTTTTTTTTTTAGTTTTTGTTAGTGTGTTTTTTTTAAACACATATATGTCAATTTTAACTTTGAAACTTCCCAGAATAAAGTTATGGAAAAATAATCTTCAAAATACTGTGTTTATGATGAGAAGGTCTCAGAGCCTAACTATGTACCTGCTTTATTGTTGAGAATTAGCTATAGTCATGTGTCATTTAATAAGGGGAATAATTACTGAGAAATATAGTCATTAGGTGATTTTCTTGTTGTATGCACATCATAATATGCCCTTACACTATCCTAAATGGTATATCCTGTCAAAAACCTAGACTAAATGGTCTAGCCTATTGCTCTGAATTGTAAGAATTCAATATCATAATTTGTTGCCCAACATTCATGCAGTTTAAACTCTGCAGCTTCTTACAGCGTGTGACTCTGCTCCTTGGCCTTACAAACCATCTGCAGAAAAAAATAGTCTTTCTGTGCTATTTGGTTTCTGTTGATAAGTAACCCAAAAGTTTTTGTTCTACAGACCTGAACCAGAACTAGGATGTTGACAAATGTCTAGTCATATATTGTCCATTGTTCTTGTATCACAGCCTCACTTGCTGACCACTGAGTCAGCCAACTGTGGAAAAAGTCCAGTGACCCCTAGCAATCAGAAAATGCATGATGTAAGTTTGTAGTCTGGTTTCTCCTAGCAACCTATCTCTTTGATCATCAGCTCCTTGCAACTTTTTCTTTTAAAAACCTAGACCTTTCCCCTCCACTTTGCAATGTGTCTTCAGTTCATACTATGGGCTATGCTCTCTGATTTGCCAATCGTCTATGAATAAAACCCTTAATTTATTTTGGATTTTTTAACAGTTCCTAGGCAACACATTTGTATAGCATGTTACTATGCTGAATACTGTAGGCAATTGTAATACAATGGTATTTGTGTATCTAAATATAGAAAAGGTAAATAAATACAAGTATAGTATAAAAGATATAAAATACTACACTTGTATAGGGCACTCGCCATGGATGGAGCTTGCAGGACTGGGAATTGCTCTGGGTGAGTCAGTCAGTGAGTGGTGAGTGAATATGAAGGCCTAGGACATTACTGTCCACTACTGTAGACTTTTAAGCACTGCGCATCTTGGCTACACTAAATGTATTTTAAAAATTTATTCATCACGAATAAACCTTAGCTTACTGTAACTTTACTTTATAAACTGTTTAATTTTTTTAAACTGTTTGACTCATAATACAGTGTCAAACACAAATACTTCTAGAGTTGTACAAAAATATGTTTTCTTTCCTTATATCTTTTTTCTATAAACTTTTTATTTATTTTTTAATTTTATACTTTTTAAACCTTTTTGTGAAACACTCAGATACAAACAACAGATTAGCCTAGACCTACCCAGGGTCACCATCTCAATATCACTGTCTTCCACCTCCACATCTTGTCCCATTGGAAGGTCTTCAGGGACAATAATAGCCATGGGGCCATCATCTCCTGTGACAGCGCCTTCTGGGTCACCTCCCCAGGGACCTGACTGGGGCTCTTCAGGACGTGTCCCTCTTCTCAGATATATGTTCATGGTGGTTTGTTTCTTTTTGTCACCATACATTTGCTTGTAAGGAGATCATATACCATGAACATTCCCCTCTATTAATGAAAACATTTCAGTGTTGGGATCCATGTTTTCAAACTTTTTTTAAATATATACTTTTATTGATTTCAGAGAGAAAGGGGGGAGAGAGAGAGAGAAAGAGAGAGAGAGAGAGAGAGAGAGAGAGAGAGAGAGAGAGAGAGAGAGAGAGAGAGAGAGAGAGAGAGAGAGAGAGAGAGAGAGAGAGAGAGACATCAATGATGACAGGGAACCATCAGCTGCCTCCTGAATGCCCCACACTGGGGATTGAGCCACCAACCTCAGCATGTGTACCCACCGGGAATTGAACTGTGACCTCCTGGTTCATAGGTTGATGCTCAACCACTGTGCCACACTGGCCAGGCCCAGGACTATTTTCAAACTTTTTAAGAAGCTTGTTGAGGTTTGCATAAGCTTCTGCTAATCCCTTCACTGTGAATTTCCTTGTAGGTTCTTTTTTTTTTCTCACTCCTGAGGTTTCCTTTTCTCTTGCCTCTTCAGCTGTGTATTCCTCTTTTAGTTTCAACAACTCCTCACCAATCAATTCCTCAGGAACCATCTCTAGGAACTTTGCAATGTCATTCTCATCCACACCCAGGTTAGAGTTGTTTGTGATGTCAACCACAGCCTTGTTGATTTTTTTGCAAACTCTTCCTCTTGGCAAATCCTTTGAAGTTATGGATGAACCTCCTGAGTGTCTTCTTCCAGGTGCCATTCATACACTCCTTGGTGACATCACTCCGAGCCCAAGCAAGGTTTTTAATGGAGTAAGCATTTAATCCGTCCAGAATTACAACTGTGTCTTCCTCAGTTTCAGCAATAGCCTGGGCAAAGGTAGCCTCAGGCAATAGGCCTTAAAAGCTTCTTTAACTCATTGGTCCATTGATTGATCAAAGGAGAAATAACACTTTGATATTGTGATGATGATCATCAACAAAAGGAGGGTGTCTAGGATTGTTAACAATAAGCAAAATCTTGAAATGTATATTATTTTCCAAACGGTGCTTCTTTATTTTGCTGTCATAGCAGTTCAGGGAGGCATGCTGGCAGAGGAGCTCTGTCACCCATGACTTCTTATTGCTCCTGTAGCACTCTGGCAATTGTGTGCTTATTGATATGCTCGATGGCCCTGGCTTCTCACTGTGCCAGATCACAAAGGGTTTCACTGTGTAGCCTCTGACTTTGCTCCCAAGCAAGATAGTCATCCTGTCCTTAAAAGCCTTAACACCTGGCATTGGCCTTCACTCCGTACGGATGAAATTCATTTCAGTCATCTGTTTCTAGAATAGGGAATTTATCATCCATATTGGATCTTTGCTCTGGCAAGTCATTTTCTTCCATAATCAGCTTATGGAGAATTTCCAATAATTTTTCAGCGGGTTCCACTTTAGCACTTGCGCAGTCAGTATCACAATATGTCATGAATAACAATTCTAGAACTGTTTACCCGCCCCCCAGCACTAACAGTGAATTCAGTAGCATGTTTGTGTTCAGCCTTTATTTCAACATCATACATTTTTGCTTTGACCATAACCATTATTGTGTTGGAAGGATAGACTTCTGTTTCTGGTCTTCAGTTCTGGTCGCTAGAAGTTTCTCCATGTCTGATATAGGTTCTAACAGAATTGTTGTTAGTAGGTTTAGAAATAAATGTAGGTCATATATTTGACATTGCTCTTTTTAATCAGAAACTTACAACAATGATTTAAATACCTACTTTCCATCCAATTACTTTATCTTGAACATTTTTTTGCTAAAATTATAACTAGTAGATCAAGTGATGAAATATTTGAAGAACAAAACATGGATTTCTATAAAATAGTCATATTTGGATCTACAGAGCTAAAAATAGTTACGAAGCTAGTTACCCTACATAGATTGTAGGACATAAATGTTTGGAATGTAATGAATGACAATGGATAGGGACAAACTGCTGAACTTAGTCTCTGGGTGTCTTTAGAAAGACATGATATGCCAAGCATATGAATTAAAGGCTTGAGACTCCTTGGCAGTTTGAAGCATTGTAATTATCTATGATCTAGCTTAAAGAAGACTATTTTTCAGACCAAATTTTTTGTGAGTAGATTATTTTTAATAAACTTTATTATGGTTTAAAGGAAGCTATTTTAAACTGTTTTCTATGTGGTGGTTGAAATTGAAAATATGGTTATTTTTTTCTCTCCCTTAAAGATATTTTACTTGGTCATTATTATAAAGGTTAACCCACCCACCCATCTAGATAGGTGTTTTGATGTAAAAAAAATCAGGTAATAACTATCTGTACATATTGGGAAAATTAAACAACATCCAAAATATTAGATGTGAAAAGTTATTTGGGAGGCTTAGATAGGGTAAAATTGTTTTTGAACAATTCTCATTTGAAAGTAGGTGAGCTAGAGATTAGAGATTATCTTAATCAGTAGAAATCTTTTTCATTATCAGGAGCATTATTAAGAAAATAACTGAGAGGTTTTTTTATTGATTTTTTTTACAGAGAGGAAGGGAGAGGGATAGAGAGTTAGAAACATTGATGAGAGAGAAACATCGATCAACTGCCTCCTGCACACTCCCTACTGGGGATGTGCCCGCAACCAAGGTACATGCCCTTGACCGGAATCAAACCTGGGACCCCTTCAGTCCACAGGCTGATGCTCTATCCACTGAGCCAAACAGGTTAGGGCTGAGAGTTTTTATTGGAGAAGAGAAAATGCAGGTTTGTGAAAGTTAATAGAGAGTGCTCCAACCTGGAAAATACAAAACCTTATTTGCATATGGTGCTTGTTTGAGACACTGAATAGCATACATTCTGTAATAATTATCCATTCTCAAATAGTCTCATGGAACATATACACATGCATTAGAATACCTGGTACATTTTAGAGGAAATGTGTTAGCATTTAAGCAGAAGCATTCAATAACCAATAAACAATGATTCCTGATGACTTGATCTGAGCTTTGGAAGCACAAAGGCTAATCTTTCACATTTCAACCTGTAATCACTGCCTTCTCCCATTTTGATAAGCATGATTGAGATCTGGAGAATATTTCTATCTCTTTATCTGTGAAACGTCAGTGACGTTAGTAGTTCCCTTTATCCATGGTGAATATATTCTGAAACCTGCAGTGGATGCCTGAAAGGGCAGGTAATACTGAACCCTAATCAACTTCAATTCTGTTGGAGACATGGCAGTGGCTTCTTCATGGGCAGATGCAGACTCTCCAATAACTTTCACATTTCATCAGTCCAAACCTATTCCTGTGTAACCATCCCTGACTCGCAGTAAAGGGCTTGGTGTCCTTTTTACAGAGGATCCCTTGCTGAAGTCTTCTTACAGGCTCAATGCTTTTCTGACACAGCAGACCGGTTGTGTCGGAACACATTTTCTGTTCATGTCTCCCACCCACACATTTAAGGCCTTTTCCACCTTAAGTAAGCACTTACCATGCACTGTGACTGTAACATGCAGTTAAGTTTAGGGTGTGACAGTGAAACTAGCAAGGGTTTTTTTTTTTCCTTCCTTCATAATTTCATGGATAGAAGAATTATTCTTGCCACAGTTCTTAGCAACCTCAACATGCAGCATTTTTATTTACTTATTAAATGAAGAACTTTCACTTTTTGACTTAAATGAAAGCACTTCTCAGCTTCTCTTTTGCATATCCAAATTGCCAACATCACTACTCTTCACTTTGGGGCCATTACTAGTAAAAACAAAGGTGACTTGAACACAAGCACTGCTGTATAGCAACAGTCAATCTGATCATGGAGATGGTGAACTAAGGGGTGAGAGGATGTCCAGGGAGGACATAATGGCAAAGGGAAAATTCACAGCCCTGGCGTTATGAAGTTAAGTAGCACAAGATTTCATTAGGATGCTCAGAAAGACATGCTATTCTGTGGAATTTTTTATTTAATATTTTGGACTATGGTTGAGCGTGGGTAATTGAAACCATAGAAAGAGAAACCGCAGATAAAGTGGGACTATTGTATTTTCAAAACACAAGGGTATTTGGCAGTAAAGTTTGTGCTTTGTTCAGTGCAGTCTGTTGTATTTCAGGCTTAGAGAATCCATATAGAAATGACTTTTGTTTGTTTAAGTAGTGTACTTACTGCTTTTAATGTTCTCATTTATTTTTATACTAGAGGCCAGGTGCATGAAATTTGTGCCTGGGGGTGGGTGGTGTCATGGGGGATGGTGTTCCTCAGCCCGGCCTCTTCAATCTGGGACATCCCTCTCACAATCCAGGACCGCTGGCTCCTAACCACTCTCCTGCCTGCCTGCCTGATCACCCCTAACCACCTCTGCTGGCCTGATGGCCCCCAATTACCCTCCCCTGCCAGCCTCATGGCCCCAAACACCCTCCCCTGCAGGCCTGATGGCCCCAACTGCCCTCCCCTGCAGGCCTGATCGCCCCAACTGCCCTCCCCTGAAGGCCTGATGGCCCCTAACCACCTCTGCCTTGGCCCCCACCACCGTGGCTTTGTCCGGAAGGAAGTCGGACATCCGGAAGATGGCCAGTCACCCAGTCTAATTAGCATATTACCCTTTTATTAATATAGATGGCCTTTCAAGGGATCTAAGCATTTATTAGTGTCATCTAGTGAGTGTGAGAAAGTTAGAAGACTCTTAGTTTGAGGAAACCCAGGTTTGTCCTGATATATTTGCTACATCAACCATAGACATCAGTTTAGTTTCCCAATACTAATATTTCTAAATTCATGGCAGAATACTCTAAAATGTGCTATAAGAATAAAAATAGTTATTAAGAAAATCACATTATCCAGAGATTACACATATTTATGTTTCTAGAAAAAAAGGTCAATTGGGCTCTACAAAGTTGTGGTTTAATTATATCCAAGTTGCCTTTGTAGTTAATCAATGACATAGTTTGTAGTGTTCATCATTTAATGCAGAAGAAATTATTTTTCAGGTATTTTCTTAGTATATCTATGTGATATGTATTTTTTGCCCTTTAGAAACTGTTTATGTACCTATAAGCAGTGGGTCTAAATCAGTGTCTAGAATTAATGCATTTTTAAATTTTGGCATTTCTAATTATTGAGATTATGGAAAGTAATTGAGAATTTCTAAGCAAAATATGCGGAACACAACTGCTTAAAGCCAAAGGAATTCAGTGACAAAGTAAAATGTTTTCTATTTCTAAAATGGAAACAATAAAGAGAAAGAACTAATCAAACCTGATTTATTTTTCCCATGAGATTCAGAATACACTTCAACAAACAACAACGAGTTGTAGTGGAAGAAAATGGCTAAATTCAATGCCATTTCAAATTCTAAATATTTGTCCAACAAAGATAATCAATTTAAGGTTCATACAGAAGAGATGACGAGGATGCGTGCATTATATGTGGGAAAAAACAAAAGACATGTAACAAAGACATTTGACTTTAGAATTGTGTTAAAACAAACACAACAAAAAAGTTTGTTTACTCTGCTTTATTTTGGTAGTAAAAGAAGCTTGAATAGAAACCAAAAGCGTGGCAATAAGTGCACTAAATGAGATCACAATTGAAATGTAAAAGCTTTCCCAAAGTGTTATTTTATGCTAGTCAACTATCTCACCCTTAACCCCCCCACTCTGGTTCTAATTTATGAGTTCACATATGGCATACTAATGCAATCTTTAAGGACTCATAACAGCCTTAGTTCTAAGTGTACCATGGAGGATCTCAACACTGCCCAACAACTTCCCCAGGCTTTCTGCTTTCTCTCAAACAAATACAGTCTGGAGTTCCTCTTCTTAAATATTTGAAATGTGGTTGGCTCTCCTGGAGGAAAATGAGTGAGCCAGAGTCCCTTTAGTTGATGATTTCATTTTACTATGGCTGTGAATGTGATAAATGCACCTGTCTCTAGAGAATGAAGCTGCCAGCTTCAGGGAGTGCAAATGTGTCTGTAACTGCCTCAATTCCAATGAGTTATTATTTTCTGAATCTGTTCTGCTTGTACTGGGATAGTTGGTGCAGAAATTGTTTACAGCTATATTTAGAAATAGGAAGAGTAAATAAAGTGGCATTTATGGAAGGGGGAAAATGCACCTCCCTATAGATAGTTCCAAATGAATTTTGTGTGTTTCTCATTAATATTCAGAATGCCACTGACTAAAGGAAGAGTACAGCCTCATCATTAATAACCTACATTTTTTCATGACTATAACATAAAAAGGATCTCCTGGGACTGATCTGGGTTTTCTGGAAACTCACACCAACATATATTGAAAATATAGTGCTTGCAAGCTTAGTTCCCCTGGATGTTGCCATGGGAATTACAGAATTATGTTTCAACATACTGGTTCATTTTACTTATGGGTGTTTTTGCACATACTCTGAAACCTTAACCTAAGTTCCTTCCTGTCTCCAAGGTTTCCATTTCAAATGTTTATTACTTCTTTGGGTGGTGTGTGCTTTGTTCTTCCTGTTATAATCTAAAGTTGCATCAGTCAATAGGGCATTGAGGTAAATGAATTTGAGTTCTGAAATGAAATATTTTAGTTTTGGAAGTTTTCATTTTTTCACCATTGCTTTTGAGTATGTATAAATTGGGAATATTTCTAATATTTCATGCATGAACTCAGTAATAGGTACCAATGACTAGACCTTGAGGTGTATATGTACATAAGAGGTAATGAAATATACATTCACTTCTGACCTAAGCATTCTCTGTGCTCTGGGAAATTTTCTTCTAGCAAAGGTAGTAGGCAATGACTGACTTCTTTCAAGTCTTTTAGATTTAGCTAAACATTATTTGAATAGATGATCTATTTTCCCCCTTTTATATGTGCTATTAGCACAAAGAAAATTGTGAGTTTTTATACTATATAAGTTTCTATATGAACAGAAACACAATTACCAATATCTGGGTTCTGAGGGATATATTGTGAAATCCTGGAAATCATTATGGTTAAGGCTAGGAAGTAAGAGGATTTGCAGTGCCTTCTGCCTTGGTTTTGCTAACTGTGAAATGAGTATAACAATATGACAATTTCTGAGGGTTTACTAAGGAACTGCTTATGTACTGCCCAGAGAATCTATATATATAAAAGCCTAGTATGCAAAGTGTCCCCTTGGGAGTTCGACCAACAAGGAGTTCAATCGCTCGCTGTGACGTGCGCCGACCACAAGGGTGCAGCGTGGAACGAAGGAAGGCCCTAGCTGGCAGCCATGGAAGAGAGGCCCTGGCTGGCAGCCGGCAGCCACTAGGGGCCCTACCCATGCACAAATTTCATGCACTGGGCCTCTAGTATGTTAATCATGCTTTAGAAGCATTTAATTATTCAAAGTTACAAAACTACAAGTCGATATGACAATTTCTGAGGGTTTACTAAGGAACTGCTTGTGTACTGCCCAGAGAATCTATATATATAAAAGCCTAGTATGCAAAGTGTCCCCTTGGGAGTTCAACCAACAAGGAGTTCAATCGCTCGCTGTGACGTGCGCTGACCACCAGGGGGCAGCGCGGAACGAAGGAAGGCCCTAGCTGGCAGCCATGGAAGAGAGGCCCTGGCTGGCAGCCGGCAGCCACTAGGGGCCCTACCCATGCACAAATTTCATGCACTGGGCCTCTAGTATGTTAATCATGCTTTAGAAGCATTTAATTATTCAAAGTTACAAAACTACAAGTCAATGCATGTAGGGCATGTAGTAAATTATTAAATGGTGTCTTTATGATTTGTAAGAGGTAATATAATTCAACATGCCCTAGGTATTCATAGAAAATGAATCATAGAATCTCATGGCTGAAAGGGACCACAGGGAATCTAAGCAAACGCCTATCATGCTTAGAATTCCTCCACTGCATCCAGTCATGAGAAGTCCTCATGGCATGGGGATTGTTACTTCCCTATAGCAGCTTAATCCACTTTTAGAGCATTCTAATTATTGAAATAATTTTTCTTGTATAATTTAATTTTCTGCTATTAATTGATAAGATATTTACTGAAAACTGCCCAAATTCTAGGATATGGGCTAAATGAAGAGGAACCATGAACTCTACAAATATAGTCCTTTACTTTATGGAATATTTTCTCTGGTAGCAAAGGTCACACCTATTATGGTGAAAATTCTCTTAGTCATATATCAAAAAAATTCTATTATTATTTATTCTTAACAAAAGATATTTAAATATTTGAGTGATCTTTCTTGTCTCAAAAGAAATTGTGATAAACCTGAAAATTTCTTTATTCATCCTATGACATCTTGATTAGGTTGCTACTTTTAAAGTTGAGACTAATCTATTAAAAGATAAATTTTCAATAGCCACCAATGATTAATGTTCCCTTGCAAGTATGATTAAAAGTTTAAGGAGACACCAATAACTTAAATTTACCATTTGAATATTATATCTTGAATTGAACAAATAATATCAGTGAGCAATTAGATTTTATAGTATTAGAAAATGTTTTCCCCAATCATATTCTTGAACAAATGGTTGTTACTGTTTAAGCACAAGCAGGTTTCATATTTATTTGGAATCCAACATCCCTATTGGAACAATAACTTAAACGGTTTTCAAATTCCATTCTTTTATATATCACACTAGAGGCCCAGTGCACGACATTCATGCACTGGGGGAGGAGGGGTCCCTCAGCCCAGCCTGCACCCTCTTGTGGGGAGCAGGCCTAACCCGGCAGGCAGACATCCCCCAAGGGGTCCTTAGCGCTGCCTCGGAGGCAGGAGAAGCTCCTGCCAATGCCACGGCACTCACCAGCCATGAGCCTGGATTCTGGCTGAGCAGCACTCCCCTTATGCACTGACCACCAGGGGGCAGCTCCTGCATTAAGCGTCTACCCCCTGCTGGTCAGTGTACATCATAGTGACTGGTCATTCCCCTGTTCAGTCAATTTGCATATTAGAGTTTTATTATATAGGATTACTATTTTTGCTATATTTGCATACTATTTGTATAACACATTTCTAATTTTTTGTTTAAATTTATTTTAAAATGGTGGCAAATGTCACATTAAATTTTAAGACATTTTATAATATACATTAAAATAATATATGACTAAACATTTAAATTTTCTATTTTATTATTTTTTATTTTTAATCTTTATTGTTGAGAGTATTATAGATGTCCCCCCCCCCTTTTCCCCCTATTGTAAAATTTCTATTTTATTACAGTTCTTAAAACACTGATCCAGAAGGTCTGTAATTATTTTTCTTCACAAACATTCAATGCCTTAGTATTTTTCATTGTCTCTGGCTCTTTCCATTTAGGAACTGTACACTTTTGCAAGTTACATGTTACATAAAATATAATACATAAATTTAAAAGTATTTCTTCTATAACTATAACTAAATACACTACTTTTTAAAACTGCTAGAAATCTGTCCTATATTTACTTTCATTGCCCATAAAAGTCCCAGTCATTTTATTTCCTGTTAGGCATCTGAGACAAAGTGTGTGTGTGTGTGTGTGTGTGTGTGTGTGTGTGTGCGCGCGCGCCTGTGTATGTATGTGTGTGAAGGGGGCTTGTTATAGTATTAATGGCAGCAAAACAACTTCCCCTCAATTTGCATTTAAAATAGCTGCCTTTATATGATTGAGGCTTAATGTCTCTTTCAGGGTCAAAATGCCAGACAAAACATTTTTTTAAAAAAATATACTTAAAATGTTTTTAAATACCATCTGTACAAACATATGTGAAAAAATAAATTGAAATAAAATTGTGTTGTGAATTTCTCTCACATTCACATGCCCTTCAAAGTAGCCCTTGATGGAGAAATAAGAGAAAATGATAACATAAAAAGAGAGAAAGTAAAGTTCAAGTCAGACTAGTTAACACTTGTTTCTTCGGCATTTTCCAGCCAGCCAATTAAAAAAAATGCTTTGGATCATTAGTCATTCTAAACATCTACAACAATATAAAAGGGAGGCTGAGTTCAACTTGTTCTTGCATAGTATTTTATTGTTGCTTAAAATAGATTTCCATTACATAGTACACAGGACATAGCTTTACCAAATAATAAAATTGGGACATTCAAGAAGCTAAAATTTTGGCCTACTTTTCTGTAATTATCTATGTGATTAATACCTTCCACCACAGACTGAACTAATCTTTGCCTGATATTTTAGGGATTTTTTGAGACTTTATAAACTAATAACTTTTGTTTTTAAATATATTATCTATAGTCTACACTTTGTTTTCCTTTTTCTCTTTCTTTCTGAATATACAGTTTTCTTGTCTTTCCAGGACTTGCTCAAAACCCACCTGTTCAGTGAAGTTTTCCCTAACTCCCCTCTCTAAAATGATAGAAACATGGTCTTCTTATAAATTGCCTTTTCTTATGCCTCTGATATTGGATAGCCAAAGGATCAGAGATTTTTTCAATTAAAAATGCCTCTTTTAAAAGTTTTATTTTTAAGCTAAATGGATTTAAGATTGAATTATACTAAAAATAATGTACTCTTTCTCTAATTCCTGGAGTATTTAATGATCTGGTTTACCTAACTAATAGGTATTTCTTGATTATTATTGAGTAAAGCAAATTAAAATAAATTTTTCTAAACTGTAATTGTTAATAATTATACTATGACCACAATCTTAAGCAAATTCCTTTTAAAGTGCTTTCTTACCTACAAATATATTCTCAATATGTGAGGTATATGAAATAGGGGATTTAATATTTCTGCTTCGCTGATGAAAAAACTAAAGAAAAGAAAGATTGGGGATTTTATATTTCAAAGATAGTCAATTTTAAAGGTGAAGGAACACTTCTGGAAGACCACCCATAATTTGAGACAATATTGAGAAAGAATAGTGGACATATTTGCATGCCAGTTAGGCTAATAGCAGATCTAGAGTTCACCACCATTCATTATTCCAGATTTAAATTAGGCAATTCTTGATTAATTTTTAGATGTATAGAAATTTTCACAAATTTGTTTTATGTAAAAGGTCAGTATTTCTACATTTTTCTATAAATGGTGATTACATTGTTTTGAAAATTATTCCTGCTCTTTGATTTATTAGTGTATATTTTGACAAAACTCTAATTTCCTAACCTAATTATTTTTTTTTAATTTTCAGAGTCCAGGAAGATGTTTGTGGATTCACTTTGTTAGTTTCTATTGAAATGTGGTTTAGTAGATTGACCAAGAGCACTGTGTTTTAATGTACTTAGTACCCTTTTCTGTGTAGCATGCTATTAGTGGAAAGAAAGGTCATTTGTAGCTAGAAAGACCTAAATTTAAGTTCCTGTAAGGTCACTCCTCACTCCAGGTGTTAGGCAAGTTATAACCTCTTTTTAAAATAAAATCAGCTAATCACTGGGAAAATGTTGAGAGAGTTAGATAAGACAGTATAAAGTGTCAGGCAAACACAAAACACTGGTGCTCAATAAAATTAGTTATATTTTCAATTATGATTGATCTTAAGGAACTGGTATTTATGGAAGCAGAACAGGAAAAAATGAGATGCATGTCAACAGTGAATTCAGATTTCATTTACTGATTAAGCATAATAAACAATGCACTTATTAATTTATCATTTCCTTAGTATAATCTTGAGTTTTGTTTATTCTTGGCCTGATATATTTTGCTATTTCATATACATGTATGCATAAAGCATAAATTAGTGTGGGAGTGGTAAGAACAGTGGAATGCCATTAACATTGTTACTAGCAGTGTAATAAATGAACTATGTAGGTAGAAATATGAGTAAGATAGGATATTCAACCCAATAAGATGATAATAAAACCTGTATTGCATCCAACACCATCACCTGCTATATTTAGTTTGTGTTGGATATAAAGAAAAAAGATATAGAAGATTATTTGTAGCTCTTAAGACTTAATTGATCAATTTTTTTTTGTCCTTTTTCACTTTTAATGTCATGTTCCTTAGCCTTCAGATGAAAAGTCAGAAAACAAAAATATAATTAGAAAAAGTATTCTCATTTCTTTTGAATTGTGTCTTCTGGTATGGTGTAAACAAACTAAGCCCTGTAGAATGCATTACAGATGTAAGCAACCCAGATACATTCATTATGCCAGAAAACATTTATTTAAATGTCCTTATTCATTCTTTCTATGCTATTACTTGAGTTCAGAGTACCCAACATTGAGTGTATTCTACCTGAAACTCTGGACCTCAAAGGAGTCTTAAATTACAGATATAAACAACAATTATTTAGGTGGTTCTAATAGTGGACCTATGCAATAGAGCCAATTATAGCAGCTTCAGGATGGCAAGCATTGCTCTGTACAACTCTTTTTTTTTTCCAGACTGCCTAGCCATCACTTAACTGAATGTAAATGAATTGTGGATTTTAAGTGTTTTGTTATCTTATTCTTTCATTTTATTTTATAAAATGACAATATGATTATATATATTATATATTAACTATTCTTATTCTTACATCCTTATGGGGATGTTTGACTTTTAAAATACATGTATTATTATCCTATATAATAAAAGGCTAATATGCAAATTGCCCCCTTGGGAGTTTGACTGGGAGACTGGGTGTTCAATCGCTCGCTATGATGTGCACTGACCACCAGGGGGTGGCATGTAACATGGCAGGCGATCAGTAGTGGTGGCGGGATGCTGAGGGAGAGAGGGAAGGAGGAGGCAGGGAGGCCAAGAGGCAGGGAACCTGATGGGCCCTGATAGCTGGCCAGGCCTAGGGACCGCACCCATGCATGAATTTCATGCACTGGGCCTCTAGTAATGTATAATGTCACTAAAATGAACTCATAGTTATTTTTTGCCCTCTTGATACAGTGTAAATTAATAGAGTGTACCACTTTCACATTGCTCTCTACTTAATGAAACTTGCAATATATCATTTGATAATGAACTCTCTGTTACCAATCAGATTAGGGATTTAGGGAGGTCAGGTGATCAATGGAGTTTTAGCTCTGGGATGCTGAGGGAGAGAGGGAAGGAGGAGGAAGGGAGGCCAAGAGGCAGGGAACCTGATGGGCCATGATAGCTGGCCAGGCCTAGGGACCCACCCATGCATGAATTTCACGCACTGGGCCTCTACTAATGTATAACGTAACTAAAATGAACTCATAGTTATTTTTTGCCCTCTTGATACAGTGTAAATTAATAGAGTGTACCACTTTCACATTGCTCTCTGCTTAATGAAACTTGCAATATATCATTTGATAATGAACTCTCTGTTACCAATCAGATTAGGGATTTAGGGAGGTCAGGTGATCAATGGAGTTTTAGCTCATATCTGTCTCACCACAGGCCCTGTGGGTCCTCAAACCCATTGTCTGGTTATTTTTACAATTTTTACAGAATGCATAATTGGGATAGATATACTCAGCAGCTGGCAGAATCTCCACAACCTTCTTTTAAACATCCCTTATTTTATTGAGTTTGGGCCAATGGTTGTGCAATTTCCTCTGCCTGGAAGTCCTTGCAGGTGCCCATAAAGATCTGGTCTACATTTTTTCTAACTTGTCCACAACATGGAACAATGTAGAGATTATCAGACACGGTATCAAGTGTGCAAAATCAGGCCTTGAGTTTAGTGAATACCTGCAAAACAGCATAATGAACATGCAGCAGCTGGTCAGCAGTGGAGAGAAACAGTGAGGCGGTTAGAGCCATCCTGAGGGAGTGAGAAAAGCATAGTCCATTACTTAGCTGAGTTTATTTATTGTAAAAACAGATAACTACTAGGGATAGAAATGAAATCTCTGTTTGTGTCAGTGCTGAAACCATTCTCCACATCACTAGAATAGTATCTGGGCTTTCCGAGAGAGAGATTCATCTCAGCCTCTGACATCGTTCATGAGGCATTGTGTTCACAATTTTCCCCTGGAAACCTCTCAGTCAATTTAGGTCAAACAACTTCTCAACCTCCAGCATGCATCACTTTTTCTTTTATATAACTGATCACTTTAGACCCAGTGATAAAATTATTTCTGTGTGTGACCTATCTCTTTGATTAATTTGTATACTCCTGGAGATTGGAAGCTTTGTTTTATTTACATTTCTCTGCTCTGCATAATCCTTGTTGCAAACTATACAGGCACCAGTAAACATTTATTAAGTGAATTTATAAATAACACATAGAAGTTAAATATCTTCAATTGGCAATCTATCCTGGAAAAAATAATAACTATGGTAAACTTTAATCTTATAGTGGGTAGATTTCTAAAAATAATTTCCTTCTTTTTTTGGCCTAAATTTCTAGATACAACAAATGCATAGTGGAATGGAGTTGACCTTTACTATAATACTTTAATTAATACTTTAGCTACAGATTAGAAGGAGAGAGAAAGATTTGTGAAAGGCAAAGAAAGTTGACAACCTGGGATTTCACTCGCAGACTAAGCTATGGCATATTTAAGCAAAGATTAATTTTTCTGAAAGAATTTAGTAGATGTGTTCTGGGAGTGAAAATGTACAGATCATTATAAAAAGGTAAAATTGATAATGCAGAAGGGTAATAAATGGGAATATTCACAGAGATAAGATGTTTAAATTGACAAGATTCACATCTTTGCTGCCTTCCTGCCCCAAGGCACAACTTGTCCTGGTTTGCTAAACTTCTAAATTAATTTTGAACACAGATACACCAACATATTGAGATAAAATAGTCCCAGATCTTTGTCTATAAATGTTAATCTGTTTGAGGAAACATTTGGGATTTACAGAAGTTGGATCAGGTTCTAGTACATGTAATTTCAATGTTAGTAGGTGTTATATGGAATTCCATTTCAAGAGCATAATGATTTATGGGATATATAAATCTATGCCATAGTTATAATGCTATGGATATCGCCCAATACAAATTTATTTAACATTTATTTTCTTTTATGGTTTATGGCGTTAGAAATATTTAAAAGTAAAACATAATTTCTCTCATTTTAGAAAGCTTACAATCATTGACCAATTTCTACCGTTTATAAGCCACAAACTAGACCGGTTAATTCAGTTTGATTGATCAGTTTTAATTGCAAATGTCCACCTTTTCCTGGAGGTCTTAGTTGTAGCACATTTATCAATAAACAGGAAGAAAAAGGAAAGAGGGTTCTTTATATTACAAAAACACTATAAGGAGGACCTTGTAACTCAGGAGTTAATTATTACAAGGAAAGTAGAACTTGTATTTCCTGATACTATTTTCTGACTTGTATTTAAATATACTGATTATGCTTTATTATTACTAATCTTCTGAACTTCAACCAGTTAATGATTTGTCTATAACAACTTTAACAAAAAGGCACCTAATTTTTTAAAAAAATATATGTAATTTCTTTAATGTCCACAAATTCATCAAATCATCTTGATTGCATCACCTGCAAAAATCCTCCTCCTTTGCTCCCTCCCCTAAAGAATAATCCATCATCAGTGTGCTAAAACATAAACAGACTTTGATCTAGACTTAGGCCTAAATTCCCTGTAATCCACTGATTCAAGCTAGCTAAGTGAGCCAGAGAAAGGATCAGTTGAATTATTATCTAAATTCCCTTTGGAAAAGTTGAATGAAATGCAATGTCTACAGGATGTAGACTCTGTATGAGTGTTATAGAAAACCCACAGGCCTAGGAAATTGGAAAAGCAATCCAGTGGCTTAGCTGTTTAAGTACCAATGCAGAGATAAGATTGCTTTTAAAGTTTCACACCCTTTTCCCAAGTACACTTTGTAGTTTTCCTATTCAAGTTGCCTTGGGGAGAAGAAAATGAAGTTAATGTTTTTTTTGACATAAGTGCACCATATTGTTGGACACATTAAATATCTTACAGTGGTCAGAATAGTTAGATAGTTATTTTGTTATATTGTGAATGGTGGTAGATCATGCATTTTCTAGGATTTTTCTTAACCATCCTTATGGCTTTTTACATGTTCCACGTGTCAAAGGAGTAAAAACACCAAGACTCAACGTGGTTGAAAATGCAGGATGGTTAAGAAGGGAGAACCTAGCCTGAGTTCAAAGTTTGAGGTTTTGATTTTAGGAAATTCATTTATATTCTCCAGGCTCTATTTTCTTTCATTGTAAAATAAGGAAGTTGGACTAAGTTATCTTGTTTTCACCTTGAGCTTTTCATGTTTCTAATGATGTCCTGAATTCAACAATATAAAACCATCATTAACATTTGTAATATTACATAGGTAAGTAGTTTTTTAAAAAAAAAATGAATGTATTATACGTTTTATAGAAGGCAGCTGAGAATAATAGTGGCCCAAGTTCCAATTACTTGATTATCCTCCTGGTCATTGAAAATTATCATTTATTATGCACCTACAATATTCATTTCCATTTTGCTGGCTCTAATACTATTTTCTTTTAGAAAAAAAATACTTTCTGATGCCAAGGCTGTCCACTTTAAAATTATAATTAGTATCTACTATCCAAATTAATGTTGACTTCTGGCCATAAAAATCATTTAAAAATAATGATATATCTAATTGGACAAGTGATATTACTTCAAGTGAAATCTGGTAACAAGAAGAGGCCCAATATAACATGACATAGAGTGGCATCTCATTTTATCTGCGTCACTTTCATTTGGCTGTGATGTGTTCTCTCAGTTCTGATAACGGGCAAGTGGTCAGTATTCCTATAAACTGACAAGCTAAATAGCAAGGGTGTTGTCAGATATACTGCTGATGGAAATCAATCATAGGCACTTGATGGAACTAACATTTGTCTCTGAGAGGAGCCATTTAACAACTTTCTAGAGGGAAAAGTCATCATTCTTGAAAGAAGTAGAAAACTTAAATTTGAGAAATGAAAGGAAGATGAAGATGCTGGAGAACAGAAATAATATTTTAAATACCCATTTAAAAGTAATTGGCCAGCCCTTGACTGGGAATGGAATCCACAATCCTGCAGGGCTAGTGTGGATGCTATAACCACTGAGAAACACCAGCCAGGGCCTCATTTTTTTTTACAGGTTTTTTTCTAGGTTGTTTGTATATTTTTAATGAATATGCGCTGCTGCCATATTTAGAATATCAGTAATTAAACAATAATAATAAAATAAAAGCTAGTAGCTGCAAATACCCATTTAAAAGTAATTGGCCAGCCCTGAAGGGTGGCTCAGTTGGTCGGGACATCATCTCATACACCTAAAAGTTTGCGGTTTTGATTCCAGGTCAGAGCACATACCTAGGCTGTGGGTTCAATCCTTTTACGGGGTGTGTATGACAGGCAACTGATCGATGTTTCTCTCACACATCGTGTTTCTCTCTTCCCTTTCCTCTCTATCTAAAAATCAATAAAAACATCTCCTCAGGTGAGGGTTAAAAAATAATAATAATAAATAAAAGTAATTGGCCAAAATAAATACTAATATCTAATATGTATGAAAATAATTTATCAAATTCTTTATATTTTATCCCCTATGGCCTTGAACTGACTTAAAAATGTAAGAACTGAACACAATATTGATTTTTGATATTTTGATCTTTTGCTGAAGACAATTTCCTATTTTTCAGCCTGGTGACCTACTTAGGTCTTGAAGCTATTGAGTGGAGATTGCCTGAATCCATTAGTGCATAAATTTTGTCTAAAGTTAAGATTGACCTTAGCTGACTTGCTTTTTACCTGCTTTACTCTTGTAGCTGTGCTTTAATTTTGGGTATTGTAGCCATGATATAATAGGACAAAGTGTCTGGAATTGAAAGTTCAGGGTAAATTTAAACTGCAAATTAATATACTACTTATATAGGGCTGTCCAAGACATAGCTCACTATTTCTCTATGAAGTTTATTGTTGTTGAGGAGGTATAGAGAATCCTATCTCATGTGAAGAAGAGGAATCTGAATGAGATGCATTTTTAGGGTGATAGTAAGTACTTCAATTAATAATTATTTTGGCACTTTTTTGGCTGACCCATTTTAGCTTGCTAAGGAACAAAATATCTGCATAATATTCCTGATAAGACCTACTGAATGGTGTTGAGAGGCTGCCCAGTGTCCTTTCCTAAAATAGCGTCACCTTATCATAGGTTTCCGGATAAATAAATCACCACCCTAAGGTTCAGTGTCTCCTACTAGTTCATATCTATTGAACCTCAGAGACCTACTAGTTCAGGTATTGTTGCCTTTTAAAGGTACTCTAAAGGCGAAGTGCATACTAGTGAAAGGCTGAATTCCAAAGAGCATTGGTCTCAGGAAAGTAAGGTCTTTTGATGAGCAACAAGTCATAACTTCTGAGTTCACCTTTGCCAACTTGCAAGGCCTCAAGCTTCCAGATTCCTGCTGTGGGCCACAGGCCGAGACCCTCCTTTTAGAGCAGCAGTATTCTCTTCCTCATCTGCTGGCAAACTCTTTTTTTTAAAAACTACAATTGGCATTCAATATTATTTTTATTAGTTTCAGGTGCACAGAATAGTGGTTAAACATTTATACAATTTACAAAGTGATCCTCCAGGTAAGTCTAGTGCCCACCTGTCACCATACATAGTTACTACAATATTATTGACTATATTCCCTTTGTTGTACTTTACACCCCCATCACTACTTTTAACTACCAATCTATACCCTCTAAGCCCTTTGCCTTTTTCACCCAGCCCCCCAATACCCCCTCTAATCTGGGAACCATCAGTTCGTTCTCTGTATCTATGAGTCTTTTTCTGTTTGCAAACAAGTTAATTATTAATTATTAACTTATTTTATCTCTATTTTATAGAGTCTTAGTATCAGTGAGAGGAAACGAATACACTTCAACATTCTGGTCAAAAAGAACTCTTGCTATGTATACAGCCATGGGTGAATAGGATCATCTGTTTCCTCACTGCCCACAGCCCAGCTATTAGGTTTGGGTTATTGGAGTGACCCATTTCTGGTACCTGCTTACATATTAGTTGTGGCATTGGCAAAAGCTTGTGTAATGAGAAAGTCCAAAAACTTAATAGCTCAAGCAAAGCAAAGGTCTGTTTTTCTCACATGCAGCAGTCCAGAAGTAGGCGGTCAGACTGAAGGCGGTGGGTTTATTATGCAAGGATGCCCTCATGTATTTCTGAGAATTCTGATCAGCTGTTCATCACATCAGCATTCCAGCCCATGGATAAATGGGGGAGGAGGTGAAGGGCATGGATTTTCTCTTAAGAAACTGGTGTGGATCACATTTATCCACTTTCCATTCACGAAAATAGTCATGTTGCCAAAGATAATGGGGAATGTAGTGCCTCTCTGTAATTATTTATGAACACTTTATTAAAAGAAAAGTATTGCGTTTCTATCATCCACATTTTTTCTAGTATCTTACTCTAATGATTGATGCAATACTGAAATGTTAATTTATTTTGTTTAGTGCATTATATTCATCAAATGTGGACTCTTAGCCCAAGAATTACTTTTCTTTCTGTGAATATTCTTTGGGGTGTGTGTGTGTGTGTGTGTGTGTGTGTGTGTGTGTGTGTGTGTGTGTGTGTTTATTAGGTTGACATTGTGGCATTGTTTCTTATTTGTTGGCCAGCTCTGGCATTTTGGTGGAAACAGAATAAGGCCTCTCTACTGCACAGAAATCAATGAGTATAGGAAACTTTCTCCAAATATTCCTTTACCATGGGCATTTGCTATTTAAACTTTTTGCTATTGAGCAACATCAGTAAAGCAAAGTGGCTGAGAAGTAAGCATATTTTTTACACCTAATTCTCTGGAAAGAGAAATGGACAAAAATAGAGAAAGGAGTAATAGAATAAGAAAAAAATAGTGGGCACAGAGGGTATTTCATTTAAATGATACAGGTTTACCCATCTACTAACAGAAAAGGTCTAAAGACATGCACTCCAACCTAGCAGGGAAGAGTGAAAAAAGAGAAGGCAGAGTTTTTTTTTTCTTTTTCTTTTTGTTCATCTTCACTCAAGGATACTTTTTCCATTGAATTTTAGAAAGAGTGGAAGGGAGGAAAGGAGGGGGAGAGAAAGAGGGAGAAACATCAATGTGAGAGAGACACATCAACTGATTGCCTCCTGCATGTACCCCAGCCAGGCCTGGGATCAAACATGTGTAATCCAGGTACACACCCTTGACTGGGAATGGAATCCACAATCCTGCAGTGCTAGCGTGGATGCTGTAACCACTGAGAAACACCAGCCAGGGCCTCATTTTTTATTTTTTACAAACTTCTAGGTTGTTTGTATATTTTTAATGAATATGCGCTGCTGCCATATTTAGAATATCAGTAATTAAACAATAATAATAAAATAAAAGCTAGTAGCTGCACCATTTTCCCTCCCCAAATGATGGTGGCTGCATTTTTGTTTTGAATGTTTGTCTCTTATTTCCATTGTTAAAAGGTTTTATTCCTCTTTTTGCTTAAGGGTTTCCATAGGAGTCAGTGCCAACACACATGTAGGAGTCATCCAGCAGAGGTTGGTAACCTAGGCCTTCTGACTTACTTGCTATGACCTGAGCAAGTTATGTAACTTCTCTGCCTTAAATTCCTCATCTCTAAAATGGAGCTACTATTGAGTGCTTACTTGTGCTCCTTAATATTTGCAATATCCTTGTGTTGATTAGAAATGAACCTTTCCATACAAAGCCATTTAAAGTACAATACTGAAAGTTGAACCCATCTTTGTCTGATTCCAAATCTCATGTTCTTAACCAACACAACCTTCAAAGGTTTTCTGGAAATTTGATATTTTTTTAATGAAAAAAGTTAAAAATAAAGAAAAATATAATGTTCAACTCCCATCTAATTAAAGGAGTTTCTAATATATTTTTATACTCAGCTGTTATTTAGATCTGGTAAAGAATAAACACTTGGGCGTTTTGCTTCATGTAGTTTTAGTTAGCAATCTCATTATTAAATGGCAGAACAACCATTTGCATTGAAGCCTAGTTCTCTGCAGCTCAGTTTTGGATAGTCATATGAGGATGATGAATAAGTAATAACAACCTGGGGCAGTTACCAACAAACATCCCCAATCAAATCATTCAAATAATGTCTGGATTTTGTAAATATATAGCCCAGTCTCTATGAAGGTTTGTTCACTGTCTTGCAGATGGAGAATGTACCTCTTTTGGAGAGATTCTCTGTTCTTCAAACCCCAATAATCAGAACATTTACAGTGATTAAATTTTACTAATGGTGGATGCCTTGTTTCTAAATTCTGCCTGGAAAATGAGTGATTGCCCAAAAGATATTTGGCAAACTGGCATCATGAGGAATTTGTTCTGTGCTTTATCTCAGGTAGCTTCTGGCAAGCATCTCAGTGTTGGTGCTTAAATCCAATACATTCTTACAAGGAAGGACCGCTAATTGTCTTCATTTTTACCTAATGGAATCCTGGCAGCAGACACATAAACCGATTTGTGGTCGTCCCAAGTGAAGCACAAGACTTAATAGTAATGGATACATGAAAACATTGAGATTATGCCGGCTCACTGGTCATCACCAGTAATGATTATTATGATAAATATCAGTTTAAGTAAAGATGCGGATTGGGCCATAAAACTCCAGAATGTGTGCAGTTACCACAAAACAACAGGAAATAGAATGGCTTCACTTAACAAAATCCCTACAGAAATAAGAAAATTAAAAACTGTTGTGTATGTGTTTTTCCCCCTTTAACTCACTTTAGTGCCCTGGTATAGAAACCCCCTACCTGTGTGTGCTCTGGGCCGTCTGAGCTGCCGCGCCTGCTCAGTCAGGTTCGCCTGTCTCTGTCTCCATCTCTGCTAGGGCCTCACCTGCGCAACCTCCTCCTGTCCTGTCATCCCGTTATGGTGTCCTGGCCTAATTTGCATATTACCTTTTTATATATTACGATAAGTATTTATAAATGACATCATATGATATTCTTCTGAAAAATACCTTTTTTGTTTTTTTATATAAGGGCCCTTGTGTGACACCATGGAATACATTATTGAAAAGATTTTCACAGTAGGCCGAGCTTCCAAAGATATCCACATCATAATCCCCAGAGACTTATAATATGTTATTTTTCATTGCAAGATAGGATTAGAGTAGCAGATTGAATAGTTGGGCTAATCAGCTGACTTTAAGATAAGATTGGCCTTAATACTGTAGGTGGGACTAATGAAATCATGGTGGTTCTAACATTTGGAAGAGGAAGGAAGGATTGTTGGCATCAGAGGGAGACTAAAGATGCTACACAGCTGGCTTTAAAGATGGAGAAAAGGCCATGTGGCATGAGAACTGGAGTAGGAGAGGAAACGGATTCTCCCCTGGAGACTCCAGAAGTAACACGCCCCTACAGACATCTTTTTAAAAAATTACTATTTTATTCTATTTTTTACCTTTTATCTTTATTGTTGAAAGTATTACAGATGTCTGCCTTCCCTTCATCACCCCCCTCCCCCAGCCTTCACCACACTATTGTCTGTGTCCATGGATTATGCATATAAGCATACAAGTTCTTTAGTTGATCTCTTCCCACCCACCCACCTTCCCCCAACTACCCTCTGAGATACCACAGTCTATTCCATGCTTCTATGTCTCTGAATCTATTTTGTTCATCAGTTTATTTTGTTCATTAGTTTCAACATCTGAGTGAGATCATGTGATACTTATCTTTCTCTGACTGCTGATTTAACTTAGCATAATACTCTCCAGGTCCCACCATGCTGGCTCAAGGATAAGAGATTCTTTTTTTTAACTGCTGCATAGTATTCCATGGTGTAAATGTAGCACAGCTTTTTTATCCACTCATCTACTGATGGGCACTTTGGCTGTTCTCAGATCTCAGCTATTGTAAATAGTGCTGCTATGAACATAGGGGTTCATACATTCTTTCTGATTGGTGTTTCGGGTCTCTTAGGATATATTCCTAAAAGTGGGATCACTGGGTCAAATGGCAGTTCCGTATTTAATTTTTTGAGGAAACACCATACTGTTTTCTATAAATGCACCAGTCTGCATTCCCACCAGCAGTGTTCCCTTTTCTCCACATCCTTGCCATTTGTTGATTTGTTGATGGTAGCCATTCTGGCAGGTGTGAAGTGATACCTCATTGTCCTTTTAATTTGCATCTATCTGATGATCAATGACTTTGAGCATTTTTTCATATGTCTCTTGGACATTTGTATGTCCACTTTGGAGAAGTGTTTATTTAGGTCCTTTGCCCATTTTTTAATTGTATTGTTTGTCTTCCTTTTGTTAAGTTGTAGGAATTCCTTATATATTTTGTATATTAACCCTTTGTCAGATGCATCATTGCCAAATATGTTCTTCCATACAGTGGCTCCTTTTTCGTTTTATTGATGGTTTCTTTTTGCTGTACAGAAGCTTTTTATTTTGATATAGTCCCATTTATTTATTTTCTCCTTAGTTTCCTTTGCCACAGGAGATGTATCTGTAAATGTATTGCTGAGATTTTGCTGCCTATGGTTTTTTCTCGGATTTTTATGGTTTCACATCTTACATTTAAGTCTTTTACCCATTTTTGAGTCTATTCTTGTGTATGGTGTAAGTTGGTGGTCTAGTTTCATTTTTTTTTTGCATATATCTGCCCATTTTCCCAACACCATCTATTGAAGAGACTGTTTTGACTCTATTGCATGCTCTTACCTCCTTTGTCAAATATTAATTGAGCATAATGGCTTGGGTAGATTTCTGGGTTCTCTGTTCTGTTCCATTGGTCTATATGCCTGTTCTTGTGCCAGTATCAGACTGTTTTGAGTATGGTGGCTTTGTAGTATAATTTGATATCTGGTGTTGTGATCCCTCCAACTCTGTTCTTCTTTCTCAAGATTGCTGCAGCTATTTGGGGTCGTTTTTTATTCCATGTGAATTTTTGGACTATTTCTTCTAGATCTGTGGGATATGCCATTGGTATTTTAATAGGAATTGCATTGAACCTGTAGATTGCTTTGGGTAGTATGGGCATTCATTGTCTTATATCTTTAAACCCAGGGACAGGGCCCTAGAAATAAGTGCTTTGTTCATAGTAAGTGCTTAGTAAGTATTAGCTTGAATTATTAAATTTGCTTTATTTTTAGTTATTTACTTTTATGCATAATAGTGGCTAATTCTTTTGATAATAGTTGGTTTAAATATTACCATTATCTCAGAGCATTTTCTGGCTTCCTCTGATTGACCTGATTGCTACAGCTTGTGTGTGCCACCAGCTCATTTGTACTTAAAAATAAATAAAAATGAAAAGTGATGATATTTATTTATTTGTTTACACACATCCTTAATAAGCTGTAAGTTTTGTCAGAGGGAATGTCGGATGCATCTATCTGTGTAGGTATCTTTTCATCAGTCATTCTGTCTATTTTCAATCTTTAATACCACATGTGACAGCTGATAGAAATTGAAAGTCTAAGCATATTCTACTTTGGAACTTTATATCTTGGTTCAGGTCACTACTAACAGATGGTGCTGTTAGGTTATACAGTTCTTGGGAATGAAGTTCTCAAAGGCAGTGTTACCCAGAACTAAGCATGCTTTTGAACCACCTGAAGGACTTGCTACAACACACAGTCCTGGGTCCTATTGCCTGAGGAATCTGATTCAGCAGTTTTGGGTGGGGCCCAAGACTTAGCATTCCTAACATGATGCAGGGGCTGCAGTTCTGTGGACCACATTGGGTCATACACCTCTAGACCACTAGTTGTTGAGGAATTAAATGATTTTTATTCAATGGAGTCTTTTAAAAAATAAACCCTAAAATAAGCCCAATTAAGTATTTGAAAGAATATTTATATTAAGTTTGGTGCCTAGAAAGATTTAGATTACAGGAATATATTGTCTCTTAGAGAAATTTAAAATACATAATTAAGGTATTTTGAAATTCTCTTAACTTGCAGTGTTCCTGCTATTAGCCACATCATTTATCTTAATATAAGTATACCTTTTCTTTCATATATTAATGATAGAAAGTAATAATAAAAACTTACTCCCCAATCCTCCATTCCATTATTCAAGAAAACCACTTTTAACAGTTTCTTATTTTTTCTAGAAGTGTCCTATGCAAATACATTTATATTATTTATACATCCCTTTATACAAGTGTGGTTGGCAATTTTCTTTCCACGCTAAACATATCTTGGATACTGCTAAACATACAGTACTTGAAACCCTTGTTAAAGTAATTTTAATCAGGTTTATTCATGAATTCTATCATTCAACAAATATTAAATGCCCTCCTAAATGTAAGACATAATTGGGTACTAGATAAAGGCATACAAAAGATGAACGGAATTGGTTTAAGTTCCGATGAGAGCGATGGATTTCTCCCTGTTTCCCTCCTTCCCTTTTTCCTTATTGCCCTAGCTGGTTTGGCTCAGAGGATAAAGTATCAGCCCCTCGGACTGAAGGGTCCCGGGTTAGATTCCAGTCAAGGACATGTACCTCGGTTTCAGGCTCCATCCCATCCCTGGTCATGGCACACTCAGGAGGCAACCAACCGATGTTTCTGTCTCACATTGATATTTCTCTCTGTCTCTCCTCCTCCCTTCCATTCTCTCTAAACATCAATGGAAAAATATCCTCAGGTGAGGATCAACAACAACAACAACAACAACAAAACATATGGAGTGCCTACTCTATACCAGGTGCTGTGTTAAGCACTGTGAATACAAATAAATAAGCTATGGACCCTACCTTCAAGAAGGTCCGTAGACTGCAGTAGAGATAGAGAAATGTAAATAATTACAGTGCAGTGAAATAAGTGTATAATATTGGCAGATGGAAGAAATTTTAGAATGGTCACCTCAACCTCAGAGATAAAGAAAGCCTACCCAGTAGAAAAATTACTTGAGGTTGCACTCAGAGGTCAAGCGTGGAAGCCAGTGCCGTTCTCCATGGAAACCCAGAGAAGAAAGTGATAGACTTCTCTAGGTGTGCTGGAGAAGATTCCAGAAGGTGCATGCCACTTGTGCTGCATTTTAAAGGGTGCATGGAACTTAACTGGATTAATAATTAAATCCAGTGATGAATTACAAGCAGAAAAAGAGTATATATGACTATTATTATAAGGAGTTGTGTGATTCTAGAGTTTATTTTAGGAAGCAGTGAGACCAGTAACTTATGCAGAGGCCGTTATAAAGAATCTTAACTCTTATCTTCAGGAAGCAACAGCCATTTCAAGAGGGAAGTGACATGATCGTTTGTTGGTTATGTATGTATGTTTGTATGTTTGTATGTATGTATGTAGTTATTTCTTCCAGCTTCATAGAAGATAAATGGGCATTGGAAGCACTTGTAAGAATGGAGTTGAGTTTTATAGAAAAGTGTTTCGATAACAAAAGCAAAATATAATAGACTGAAAGCGCCACCAATGTATGGGTGATGTATATGCCCACTCAATCATTAGTGTCTACCATATTAACTGTCACTCAGTATGTGCTCAGGAAATATTAGTTCACTAAAATGACAGTGAATTTCTGGTTGAATTTTGAGAAACAAAAAAAGTGTAATTTAAGAATAGAAGCAGGTGTGAAAGGGATGAGGCTGAATTTGGTTTTGGTCTTGTTAGCTGTAGAGTGTCTGTGGGCCCTCTATGTAGAGAAGTGCTTAAAAGGGATGATTCCTCTTTTATGTGGCAAGCTATGGTTTCACAGGTCTCCTCTCTTTTAGACTGCCTACTTCTGTGCTGTGTACAGAATATTCTGCCCCTGCCCTTGGAATAACTTTCACCAGTATAACTCACTGTGAATATCACTCTTACCCACTATCACTTCTTTATTCAACCATCAATCATGTTTCGAATCAACATACAGGTGTTTACTCATATTTGTTGTGCATCTAATGTTCTTAGACCCACTCATTCAAATCTGAAAATTTGCTAGTTTCTCAAAAATATTGTTTTAAAAGAGAGCTCTTTTAAGTTAAACATAGTAATCTATTTCCAAATGAACATTGGAGTCTAATGTAAAAATACAACCATGAAAAATTCCTCAACAATACTGTCCTATTTATCTGGATTTTTTACTTGTTGACTGGGTAAACATTTGAGATAATTTGTCAAATATGCACAGATGGTTGGATCTTTTTGTGTACATATAAGAGAATAATGAAGATACCCTGAAGACTTATTCTTTTTGGTAGCCTCCATCCCCACACCTCTTTCCTTTGCTACCCATATCTTAGCAGTTAATTTCTCATATGGCCCAGGAACCCTCAAGATTTTATTACCAAATTTTACTTGGTACCTTGAACAATAATGCAGTAACATTGCATGTCTTAAAATTGAAATACATTTTAGAAAACCCCCTCTTGTTAATCCCTCATCCTGCCTCAGCTTGGACATAATCAGTTATAGGCAGCAATCTATATCAGAAAGGAGACAGCCATTGTCTTTGGGATAATTCCCTATTGAGCTCAAAGTCATCATTCTATCAAGAGCATTCACTGGTGCATGCTGGCATTTGGTAAGATAAGCCTGGCACTTCACAGGGGAAATCACCACCTCTCCCCCCCACCTCTAGCCCCTTTCCCCATTCCTTTTGTACAAATTACCTTCCTCTGGTCTTCTTTCATTTTTTTTTAATTACATAGTTTCTCTTTTTCTTTCTTTTTTGTTTGTTTGTTTGTTTTTGTTTGTTAATCCTCACCCCAGGAAATTTTCCCCATTGATTTCTTTTAGACGGAAAGGAAGAGAGAGAGAGAGAGAGAGAGAAAGAGAGAGGGAAAGAGAAAGAAACTGATGTGAGAGAGACACATCAATTGGTTGCCTACTGCAGGCACCCCAACTGAGGTCAATTATCAACCTACAGCTCAGGTACCTGCCTTTAACTAGGAACTGAACCCTTGACCCTTCCGTGCACAGGCCAACACCCCAACCACCGAGCAAACACTGGCCAGGGCATGGCATGATTTCTGAATCCTTTCATCATCCAAGTATTCTTACCTCTCCTAATATGTTAAGATCCTTTTTGTAGTGCCACGGAGACAGGAGCCTTCACCTCTTCCCCACTGTCCCCTGTTCACCACGTCATCAAATCCCTTTCACTGGTTAAACACACAGGAGAAATCTCAGAACACATTTCTTCCTCACACATATATATTTTTTCCTAAAGCTAGTTAACTGAGGGCATTTTCTCAAGAAATATATTTGTTTGATACAAAGAAGATTTGTAAAATGCTATAAATAATAATCACATGTTAAAATTATTATGTACTCATTATATTAAAATGTTGTGAGTCTCTTATCAATCTAAGTGCTAAATTAGGAGTGTGTATTAGATAATTTGGAAATAACCTTGTTTAGCTGATGGTTTGTCCAAGTAGAAAAGGTTTAATTCTCCTTATCATCATTTCTACTATGATTATATTACTAGAGGCCTGGTGCACAAAAATTTGTGCACTCGGGGAGAGGGGGGTCCCCCAGCCCGGCCTGTGCCCTCTTGCAGTCTGGGACCCCTCAGGAGATAATGACCTGCTGGCTTAGGCCTGCTCCCAGGTGGCAGAGGGCATGCCCAATCCCTAGGTGCAGCCCCTGGTCAGGCTCAGAGCAGGGCCGATTGGGGAGTTGGGGCGCCGCCCCGTCATGCACAGAGCAGGGAGGATCAGGAGGTTGTGATGCCACCCTCAGTCACGCTCAGGGTAGGGCCGATTGGGGGGTTGGGGCACCTCCCCCTGTCACACTCAAGGCAGGGTGGATGGGGAGGTTGTGGCGCCACCCCCTGTCATGCACAGAGCAGGTCCAATCAGGGGGTTGGGGCGTTGCCCCCTGTCACGCACAGAGCAGGGCCCATCAGGGGTGTTGGGGCTCCGTACCCTGTCATGCACAGAGTAGGGCCGATAGGGGAGTTGGGGCACTGCCCCCTGTCACACACAGAGCAGGGCG
>NW_005368827.1:2192914-2199692 GCF_000412655.1 Myotis brandtii
TCATTATATTAAAATGTTGTGAGTCTCTTATCAATCTAAGTGCTAAATTAGGAGTGTGTATTAGGTAATTTGGAAATAACCTTGTTTAGCTGATGGTTTGTCCAAGTAGAAAAGGTTTAATTCTCCTTATTATCATTTCTACTATGATTATATTATTTCTTCAAATTAAATTTGGAGTCTATGAAGTGTTTTAAATGGTATCAAGAAGACTAACTTAGATGCATAGAGAATTGTTCCATTTTAATACTCTCAGTGTGAGAGTGCATTATGGTGTCATTCAGATGCTAAGATGCTGGACCTTTGGACTCCAAAAATGTAAGGTTTTAGGAATGAAGAAATTGTCATTTTATACTAGACTTAATTCATGACACCAATATAGGATTTAAGTACAGTTTGGAGAAATAAAAATGATCTTTGTCCTTTAGCCTAATTAGTTTCTTTGACAGCAATGCTATTGAATTTTTCAGAAAGAAACAAATGATAGGAACATAGTTATCCTGACAATAGGCTTCTAATGAATTACTGATATTCACATTACTAAATGAAATACAAAAATTTGTATCAAATGTCACACTATGATTAGACTAAATAATTACAAAATACATTGAAAACCCAGTTGGTATTAACAGTCAAATAATGAATTATTTGTGGGGCAGAGACATCTAAATTTTAAGTACTTGTTAATTATAAGTGCACAAAATTCATAATCAAAACACAGAAATGTTCCTGAAGATAATGTGGTGTTTGTCATTTTCAAGCAATGAGAGTATTAGGATGAATCAATCCACAAATAAAATAACTAGTGTCTTCTCATGGGATTGTCATTTTCCCCTAGCTATTTTTGATAGGGACAAACTTTGGGAGTCAAAGTTGGGTATGGAGATTGATTTAAGTTGAATAGCTCTTTTCCACACATTTGAAGTGCTATAGCCTATTATAAGTATGGTGCAGGTTAGGTTTGAATATATTCCAGGGAAAATGATACAGATAATTTTCTTTTTAATTTAGGTAAAAATTTTTAACCAGTAAGTTTGTATTTTGGTGATTGACAGTGGTTGTCAACCTTCTGGCCCTTTAAATGCAGTTCCTCATGTTGTGACCCAACCATAAAATTATTTTCGTTGCTACTTCATACCTGCAATGTTGCTACTGTTATGAATCATAATGTAAATATGCAGGATGGTCTTACCACGGACCTCCAGGGTCGTTCGACCGCCAAAGGGGTCGCGACCCACAGGTTGAGAACCACTGTTTAGAAGCTATTGATACACATTCTTAACTAAAAAGTCAATAAAACAAATTCATTTAAATGAGATTTTTATATAAACTTTGGTGATAGTTATTCATTTCTATAACATATAATTAAAGCTAAATCTGATATATATATTAACAATATTATTACCTGATAATTTGTAGAAATAGAAGACTTGAAAAAAACTTTTAAAATAATATTTGTTGACCGTGAATTATCCTTAGCCTATTGGAAACCACACTAAGAAAACAAAAACCAACAAACCTCTGAATGTGTTGTTTATGCATTTATTTTTATTTCATATTTCACAAATTTATTAGTACAGTGTCCATCTGCACCGTATCAACAATCAATAACTTCTATGTAACACTTATATCATCTGGTACACATTGCTAAGATTAAAAACCATAATAACTTTTCTGTCTCTAACACAGAAGCCTTTACATAAAATAAAGAATATTTTGCAATATTTTGATAAAATTTAGTTATCAATGTGTGAATATATCATATAATAGGAAGCATATTTATGTTGTATCTACTCAGATTATATATATAGGAATAATTTTTCTCCCAGTAAAATTATATTTCAAAAAGGTAAATTAATAAAGCACATCATCAAATATATTATCCTATCATAAAGCACTTTAGGTGGGAAATGTGGCTCAGACTTGATTGGAATTTGAGTGAATAGGATACAGAGAAAGTTGTTAGAGGAAGTATATTGTGTGCTCTAATTTTAGCGGTCTAAGCTAACCTATTTAAATTGACTATATTTCTTTTTAAGTATCAAGAGAATTGGGAAGAAGATTGGATGGCAGTCTAGATTAAAAAAGAAAAGAGAGAGAGAGACAGGTGAGATGTCTAATTGGAAAAGTAAAAAATTAGGGAGGTGGAGATGTCAAAGTAATAGCCAAAAGATACCTATCTTGAAGAATAATTTGAAGCTTTTGAATATCATAGATCCATGAATTCTAATTCTAGATTCCTTCTTTTCTACATAACCATATTTTTTGAGAGCCACTATGTAAGGTATTGTGAGAAATTCCAAAATAAGTTTGCATCTGATAACTTTTTTTTTTTTAGTGGAAGAGCTAAAATCAGTTTACAAATGTCAATATTGATACATTTTATAAATGAGAAGGATTAAACATTCAATACAGAAATGTATTTCAGGACATGAAATGAGGAATATTCACTTCTGAAGAGCTTTAAAAATTCATATTTTTAAAAATTCAGTCTTTGTACTTTTTCTTATTTCAAAAATAATATATGGTTATTGAAATAAATATAGACAAATCAAAACTAATAAAACTGCTTATAATCTCATCATTCAGAGAAAAACTAAGAATTTGACAGTCAGTGTTGAATGAGACACTCCAATTAAATTCAAACATAAAACATATATAGTCAGTAACAAAATATCCGTATAAGGATTTTTTTGTGTAGGTTCTAACTCAAATTTGTACATTTAAAAAAGTTGTTTATATCTTGATAGGAAAGGAAATTTTGTTTATTTGTTTTAAGAAATGATGACACTCACCCACCCCCATTTTGAAATTTGCAAATGTGCAAACAATACTTACTGAGACTATAAGATTAAAGGAAAACAAGGGAGTCAGAGTGTCCTGTGTTGTAATGATGGCAGTCTTCTCTATTTGCTGTCATAATTTTATTTTTCCAGGTGATGAGGAGAAGAATATTGAAACTTAAAGGAATATAGTTTTTTTTTCAAGAGGGAAAAAGAAATCCAAATATGGTAAATGAGAATTAAAGGAAAGCTGTCAGTAATATGGTCAAGAATAAAATTTGAAAGAAAAAATAATAAGCAGATGGTTACCTTGGTGAATAATTCTATATAATAAAAGCCTAATATGCTAAGTGTCTCAGATGCTAAGATGCTGGACCTTTGGACTCTAAAAATGTAAGGTTTTAGGAATGAAGAAATTGTCGTTTTCTACTAGACATAATTCATGACACCAATATAGGATTTAAGTACAGTTTGGAGAAATAAAAATGATCTTTGTCCTTTAGCCTAATTAGTTTCTTTGACAGCAATGCTATTGAATTTTTCAGAAAGAAACAAATGATAGGAACATAGTTATCCTGACAATAGGCTTCTAATGAATTACTGATATTCACATTACTAAATGAAATACAAAAATTTGTATCAAATGTCACACTATGATTAGACTAAATAATTACAAAATACATTGAAAACCCAGTTGGTATTAACAGTCAAATAATGAATTATTTGTGGGGCAGAGACATCTAAATTTTAAGTACTTGTTAATTATAAGTGCACAAAATTCATAATCAAAACACAGAAATGTTCCTGAAGATAATGTGGTGTTTGTCATTTTCAAGCAATGAGAGTATTAGGATGAATCAATCCACAAATAAAATAACTAGTGTCTTCTCATGGGATTGTCATTTTCCCCTAGCTATTTTTGATAGGGACAAACTTTGGGAGTCAAAGTTGGGTATGGAGATTGATTTAAGTTGAATAGCTCTTTTCCACACATTTGAAGTGCTATAGCCTATTATAAGTATGGTGCAGGTTAGGTTTGAATATATTCCAGGGAAAATGATACAGATAATTTTCTTTTTAATTTAGGTAAAAATTTTTAACCAGTAAGTTTGTATTTTGGTGATTATATGAGAAAGCTAACAAAAGGTTCCTGCTAAGGTTGAAGATGTAACTAAAAGGAGAAAGAAAAATGTATCTCCAAGTCTGCTGGAAAGAAATATCCATAAATTAAATATAGAAGAGTAAACTTGCAGATTCATTGGCTTATAAGCTAAGCAAATGTTCATAAATAGTTCAAGCCAGTCACAGTATTTTTTTTCACTTTGTATTAGTAAAAACATGCTCTTTGGGTTAAAAGAACAGTTATGGTATGAGTGAGACTCAAGTGCAGAGTGACTGAAATAAATTATATGCAGAGTGTTCTCTCCCTGGGGTTTCACAAAATTAGGGGGCGTTTCTCCCTCTCACATTGTTCCTGACTCAAGCTAATTCAGAGCCTTCTTGGTCTAGGAGTTAGGAAGAGTAGAAGACACAGGACCATACAATGTTCATCTCTGCCCGAGTTAATAATGGGCATTGTACGTAAACAAGCCTTTATCATTGCTCCTCAAGGTCCCCCTGACTGAGGCATCATATCTGTCAGGTGACTCCAAGCTCTCCTAAAACCATTCAGATTTTCGTTTTAAATTTTGACCTGCAACTTTTATACTCTCATTCCATGAGTAACACTTGTTTTATTTTTAACTTATTTTGAAATAATCATAGTCTCAGAGTAAACTGGGGAAGGAATATAGGACATCCTTTGAACCCTTCGCCCAGCTTCCCAAACAGTAACTCTTCACATAAGCAGTAACAAACTAGAGATGTCATTGGTAGAACTATTTGGATCTTACAGGGGATCTTTTGCAAAACAACTTGCTTTTAACCATTTGCATATTGATAGTGATATAAAAGTAAGATGGAAGGATAAAACGTTTTCTAATCAGGAAATCTGCATGGAATCATAGATTCTGACTGTGTTTTACTTCAGTAACCTTTAAAACATGGAATTCTATGGAAAGGATTATGTTAATGTGCATAGCTGGTACTTATTAGGTATGTTATGGTAATCATATTTTTAACAACTAATTTTATAGGAATGAGACCAACTCTCTCACCTATGTGGCCTGTGGCTAGCTAATAAAACCAGGAGATAAAGCAACTAAAAAAAAAAAAACTGGAAGGAAAAAGAGAAACAGTTATTAATCAAAAGCAGAGTAATTGTTAAATCTGACTCCCACAAAGAGCCCTGATTTGAGAAATAGATGAATGAAGCCAAATATCTTTTCTTCTGCATCTCCCTCACTGAGCCAGTAGCTTTTTAAAAAAATGAGAAAATGAACAACAGTGATAAGAACTCAGAGGAAGGTATTGCAAGTAGTTTTCTCCCACAGTGTAAAATCCTAACTAGGATATCCATATCAAAGAAGAGGCAGGAGCTTAGTGAAAAAAGTCCTCAGCACAAAGGGGTTGGAGATACTTAATCTAAACAACATAAATGTCTGGTTAGGCAGCTGGGAGTTGTCATTTGATGATATTAGTCACGTGGGGTTAGAACTTATTTCTTCCCTTGGGATATTTTTCAAACAAGTTTTAATAATTATAATTATTGCTTTTGGTTAAATATTCAAAGATAATATTCGATTACTGTGCATTTTGCCTCAATCTTAGAATTAGCTCATACTGAGGGCTTACTCTGTGCAAGATTCTATTCTAAGGCCTTAATGCGCAGTTTCTCATTTTATCCTCCTAAAACTCTACTGGAGTTGACGTTATTGTTACGCCCACTTTAGGGGTGTATGGATACTGAAAGTTGGTGCCCAAGGTCTTATAATGATGAAGTAATGGAATCAAGGTTTGAACCTTTGTTTCTAACTCCAAAGTGTGTGCTCTCAACTACCCCCCTACTGTATTTCTCCTTCTAAATGAAGCAACTGATTTTATAGAACACAGTTTCAGTTGAATAGGTACTATTACATCTTTAAGTACATAATTTGAGAATACATCATTGTAATAAACCATGACCTACTGCTGTAATTGATGACCATATCTTTCTGATTGCATGCTATTGTTTTTCTTTTTAACCCATTAGTGCTTCAAAAGATAATCAAATACTTCATCACACAGGAGATTATGTGGCATCATTTTAAAGACTGGGTGAACATTTCTAAGGTCTTAAGGCATGCAATCAGAAAATGTTAGCTCTTTGTTGCCACAAGCAACCACATAAATACTGGATGCCTTATTATCCAGCAATAACAATAATGTGTGCACCTTCCCTAAGCAGTACTTACATATGCAGCTAGGTAAAGAAGGCACCCCACTGGTATAAACACAATATGATTTGCTAAATCAGCAGGGTGATATGGATTAACACCCAGGCAGAACAAGTCGGGGATCATGTACCAAAGAAATCCTACTCAAGGTCAAAGATCTTTACTGGAAATTCTGAGCTGAAAGATTTTGCTGAATTTTGTTAACTCAGCAGTGCACTAACAATGAGCAAAAGACAAAATCTCAAAGGTCAGCATGTCTTCTGGGTAGTTAGCAAGCAAGTAAGCATTTCAGAAGCAAGATAAAGAGCTCTGGAGCATGACCCTATCTAATCCAGGTCTAATTCAGCATTATGCATAAATGCCTTTGCCCGTGCGACTTAAAACAGAGCCTCCTCCATTTTTCTACCTGTTTAATTCCCAGTCATCCTTCACATATAGTAACAAAATGAGAATTATATTAGGACTACGACAGTAATGAAAGCAAACTCGTGTTTTTGAGCAAAGCAGCATCTCACTGAAATCTGCTAACAACCCAAAAGGTATATGTAATTTTCAGTTTTATAGATGAGAAAAAAATTGAGTTTAGGAAAGATAAAATAATTTGCCTAAGGCTTCATAGTTAATATGTAGCATAGCTGTGATTCAAATACAGGCCTCTTACGTGTGACTTTGAAATTCTTATTA
>NW_005368827.1:2200944-2227394 GCF_000412655.1 Myotis brandtii
GGGGGATGAGGAGAGAAAAAAATAAGCATTTATATATTTATATGCATAGTTTATTTATATGGGTAATAAGGTAGTGAAGATCTGGGGGTGGGGGGAGTTGGGGCTGGGAGAAGGAGGAGGAAGTGGGAGAGGGATGGGAGATATCTGTAATACTATCGACAATAAAAATATATTTTAAAATGTATTGTATATTGGAATATAATTTTTTATTTGTGTGTCTCTACTAAACAACAAGTCCCTTGAATGCAGGAACCATCTCTTATCTTTGATCCCTGGTTACTCTAACAAATTAAGTCCATAATGGATGAAGGATTAATTAGATTAGATAAATCAAGGAAGCTTTTAAAGAGAAAAAGTTATTGAGAAGAGCATGAAGGCCGAGGTCCAGGAAAAGGTGGGGCAGGAGAAGCAGCATCCCAGCTAAATGGAACTCATGAAGCAGAGCACAGCCTTGGGAATCCATTGTGCTTGAAAACACTGAGTAGTCTTTGGTGATTAGAGTGAGAAGCAGATTTATGACAGTGGAGATGCTAAGAGGTAGGGCAGATAAAGTACCTTGGAACTGCTGATAAAGAAGCTTAAATGTAGGCCAGAGAATTAGGATATTATTTTGTTGGTAAAAGGAATCATCAAACAGTTTTGTGTTGAAAAAAAAAAAAAAAGCTCAGATAATTGTTTTAAAAGATGATCTTTGCTTGCAGTATGGAATGAATGAGTTGAAGAAAATTAGGAGACCAATTATCAGGCTGCTATAAAAGTTAAAAAAAAAAGAAATTAAGTGTTGAAACCAAAACATTAAAAGTGAGGGTGGAGAGGATTATATTGATCTTCAAGACATTACAGAGGAGGAATCAATGGCATGTGCAGGGGAAGAGTGCATGTAAAATATATCTTTGATAGCCTAGTCCAGGCTGTAAGAAGACACTACTCATAAAGTACCCTGGGTAAAGAACCCATTTGAGGGCTAAGCAGTAGAGTTTTGGATGTGTTTTGTTTGTGCTATCTGTAGGATTTACCATGAGTGTATACCGAAGAGAGTATTGGAAATTCAACATAGACAACAAAAGAAATCAGAACTGAAAAATTCCAGTTGGGAGCCACCAGAAAATAAGGAATTCCAGTCCCTCCCCAGCTGACCAACCTCCCATGTCCCTCCCAGCTCCAATTGTGCACCAGTGGGATCCCTCGGCCTGGCCTGCTACCTCTAGCAATCCAGGATCCCTTGGGGAATGTCGGAGAGCTGGTTTTGGCCCGATGGCAGAACAACCACTCGCTATGACACACACTGACCACCAGGGAGCAGACACTCAATGCAGAAGCTGCCCCCTGGTGGTCAGTGTGCTCCCATGGGGGAGCGCTGCTCAGCCAGAAGCTGGGCTCAAGGCTGGCTAGCACAGCAGTGGTGACAGGAGTCTCTCCCGCCTCTGTGGTGGTGCTAAGGATGTCTGACTGATGGCTTAGGCCTGCTCCCCTGCAGTCAGACATCCCCTGAGGGCTCCTGGACTGCGAGAGGGCACAGGCCAAGCTGAAGGACCCCCCTGAGTGCACAAATTTCATGCACCTGGCCTCTAGTGCAGTGATGGTGAACCTTTTGAGCTCGGCATGTCAGCATTTTGAAAAACCCTAACTTAACTCTGGTGCTGTGTCACATATAGAATTTTTTTGATATTTGCAACCATAGTAAAACAAAGACTTATATTTTTGATATTTATTTTATATATTTAAATGCCATTTAACAAAGAAAAATCAACCAAAAAAATGAGTTTGCGTGTCACCTCTGACACGTGTGTTATAGGCTCGCCATCACTGGTTTAAGGGGTTAATCTAAGATGAGGAAGAAATTGCTTTTATTTGGAAAGAGAAAGTGGTTCATATAAATGGTGGCTTTGAAAATACAGCTTGAATTTGCACATGGGGATTGATGTAGGAAGAATGTTACGAAGGAGAGTTTAATAAAACATTTTGATTTTATTATTGGATTGGAGCAGAAATTGAAGATACATTGTTTTCCATTAGAAATAACATAAGCTTTAGAATCAAACATGGACTAGAATGTAAAATGTGCCATTTGTTAATGTGGGGATTTGGCTTACTTAATCTCTCTTTGACTCTGTCAACTTGTGTAAAATGTGCATAATACTTTTATATGGGTAATTCATTTGTTTAGTCTTTACTCAAATGATAAATGCACACACTGTTCTATAACCTTTTTGTGTGATTTTTTAAATTACTGTTTACATTCAAAACTATTTTGTATTAGTTTAGAGTAGAGTGGTAAGACAATCATATACTTTACATACTTATATGATATACATTATAATACATAGTTATAATATTATATGAATGTGTGAATGTTATAAGAAAAGGGGACAAAAGAGATGACATTTGACATGGTTATTTTCACCGCCCACAAACATTTTATGAATCTGCTGGACATAGATAGGGTATGGTGCTAGTTACTCAAACCATGAAGGTTTTAGTTAAATAGGTCTTTCCAAATTACTGTTTGTAGTACATATCGCAAATGTCATTGTATCAGATGGCCACAAGCAGAATCTGTCATCTGTCTTCTCCCAGAGCATGTTAAAAATGGAAACAAATCATCTATCTCAGCACGAGATGGGTGCCTCGATGTCAGGGTCCACTTACTTGATTATGCTTCTGTCCAAATATGGCAAAATACGGGCACTAGATAGTAACTGTTTGTAGAAGAAGTGGACTTTCTATTATCTGGACTTTAATAATTCTCTCATTACAGGCTCACTTCCATTTAGTATTTAAAGATTAGGTAGTTGTGTGTCTTATGCTTTGTAATCAAAATGCTTCTTTTTTGAGGAAAGAGTTTGACTTTAATATTTGTCTCTTCAAAGTGTTATCTATATAATAAAAGCCTAAGCGACCATTACGGTGGAACAACTGGTTGCTGTGATGTGCACTGACCACCAGGGGGCAGATGCTCAATGTAGGAGCTGCCCCCTGGTGGTCAGTGCACTCCCACAGGGGGAGCGCCACTCAGCCAGAAGCCAGGCTTATGGCTAGCAAGTGCAGTGGAGGTGGCAGAAGCCTCTCCCACCTCCGTGGTAGCACTAAGGGGCAGCTAGCAGGCAGAAGGTAAGGAGTGAGGGGTCACAGACTGCGAGAGGGTGCCGGCCAGGCTGAGGGATCCCCCCTCCAGTGCAAAATTTTGTGCACTGAGCCTCTAGTATTAGCTATAATTATTGATGTTATGTTTTTGAGCAGCTTCATAGGATGCCCTGTACACATTTTATTTTCATTTTATGCCAATGACCATAGATAGTGTTCTTTAATATTTCTCTTTGTGAGAACTAAAGATATAGAGTGATTCACCACCTTTGACATGTCATTTTAATATTACATTAAGAAGAGTGGTATTAGTAACTTAATCTATGAGCAAAGGAGATTTTTAACATAGGAGATTTGGAAAAAAAAAGTACAAAGCATCCAAGTAATAACTATATTTTATTGACCCCATAATAGCACAAGTAGATCATACACATATGACATTTATTATAATAATGTTCTGTTTTAAAATTTAAAGACATTAACTAAATCCTTTGGGATATAAGTTAGAAATTACAGATTGCTGTTGAATTAAATTAGAAGTCAAGAACTGTTTTGCAACAGAGTTGCCCTCTAGGAAACCCAAGAGCACCTCAATAATAACATTGTCATCATTAGTTACCTATGGGACTCCAGTTATTAATGTAGATAACTCTAAATATTTTTCTTAACTATTGTCATTGAAATTACACTCTTAAAAATTCAAAAATTAAAGCTAGCCAAATATGGACACATTTGAATTTTCCCTTAGCAACCAAAATTAGAGAGTACAATTTAATACACCTATAAATATCATCTATTCATGATGATAATGTGTGAAGGGGGCCTATTTTGTGTCTGTCAGTCAACATGAAGGGGTAATATTTTTGTGGTTCTTATACAAAAGTGACCTGCATAGTCCCCAACATGTGCTCAATTTTGATAGAATTTTGGCTTCTATCCCTTCCTTGATTTGTGGTAGATATTTGTTGTGTGACTTTGGGCAGATTGCTTCATGGTTTGAGTTTCAATGTCTCCATCTACAAAAAGAGAGGATTAAGTAAAATAATATGTGTGATAAATTATTGATGATCTATTAAGCAAAAAAATAATATTTAAATACTATTTCATTAATTGAGCAGGCTATCTCAAGTTAGGGGCTATTTGAAACATGTATTTTTTTCAAAGATGGTTTGGATATAGAAATATACTTTCTTTTTCTTTTTTGAGGAGGTATTCTGGAAGTTGTATTTAATTTCTGTAATTTTGTGTTGCCTAAACTAAGTCTTGGCAAACTATGGTCTGCTGCCCAAATCTAGCCTGTGGCTTCATGGTTTTTAGAGTTTTTAATGCTTGAAAAAAGAGATTTTTTTAACATAAAATTTTATGAAATTAAAATTTTCTCATTCATAAAGTTATATTGGAACAGGTTTATTCTTATTTATTTTTATAGTAGAGGCCCAGTGCATTAAATCTGTGCACAGGTAGGGTCCCTAGGCCTGGCCAGCAATCAAGGCCAATCGGGGCCTTCAGACTGCCAGCCGGGGCCTTCCTTCATTCTGCGCTGCCCCCTGGTGGTCAGCACACATCATAGCAAACGATCGAACTCCCAGTCTCCCATTCGAACTCCCGGGGGCACACTTTGCATATTAGCCTTTTATATGTATAGATTGTCTATGACTACTTTCATGATATAATGCTGGACTGAATAGATGCAATAGAGAAAATATGGGCTACAAAGCCTGAAATATTTATGATCTGGCTTTTTAGAGGAAAGATTTATAGGCCCCCAGTCTAATCCTTCAACCATTACCTGAATTAGAAGATGAAAACAGCACATGTTCTTTATAGGCTTCGATTGTCAAAACTACCTAGAAAATTTGGAAATAGAAATAGGAAATTTTTTATGCTTGTGACAGGGAAAATAAAAAAATACTTAGAAAATTAGAAAAATGTGAATGATGAAATTACTTATATGATTGGATTGAGAAAAACAGAAAAGCAAAAGTAGTGATGCGATCATGTACATACGTCATCAATTATGCTTCCAAAATACACCCATTTTTACAGCAGGTTGAAATGACCCGAGGAAGACCTGAATCATAGTATCTATGGTTTCTCTGTTTCTCTAAATGCTAGGAACATATTTAGCTCCACAGAAGGATTACATTCTGACCTAAATCTATGAGAATAACTTACTGAGGCACCACTATCTCTGTGCACCAAATCTGTGATATTTGTATACAGTTTGTGTTTGAACTTTGGAACGTTGGCATTGCATAATCATTGAAATTTGTTTTCTGTTTTGATCACAATTCTTGCATTCTTATAACTCTTCAAATGTTATTTTTATAATTTGGCTTTCAGTGCAAAGAGCACAGAGCTTATTGAATATATGTGCAATGTGCACACTGAAGTCTTATTTCCTAAACAATTGCTTCCAGAAAAAGGCTCTTCCAGTGTCTGTTTCTCTAATCCATGAGACTAATGGATGGAAGACACTATTTGTGAGTAGGTGTGGATTCATCACTGACCCATTTGTACTTAGTGTTTAAAATGAACCACATTTCCAAAATCCGAATGATCCAAGGGTCATAACTTAGTTGGAGTAGGCTACTAAAGGAATGAGTGATGATTTGGTTGAATTATAATTTAAAAAAAAGTTAAAAAGGCTTTTTAGTGGTAATTCCAGGAAAGAGCTCTTAAAGCTTTGCACTTTACTGGCCATATTTGTGCCATTTATTCTAGAAGCTAGGGAGGGAAGACTTTTGAACTAAAGCTCATATAGTAACAATAACTGAAGACAAATGGATACATCACATTATTATATAATGTATTTTCTCTTATCTGTGCTGTTTGACACTGAATGTCTTTAAGATTCTCTGAGATATTAAAGTCTGCAAAAATTATGCTCAGAACAACAAGCAAATGGTGGTTGCATGAACTTCTTGCATGAACACACCAGGATTCCTTTTCATCTTATGTGTATGAACATATACACAAATATGTGTGTCTAGTAGAAACAGAATCAAATTTAGGTATCAGCATGATCCATTAAATTTAGAGACTCACCAAGGAAGAAAATAGAATACTGTGAGTAGATTTTAGGACATAATATACAGTTTTCTGAGAAAACTTCTATAGAGGTTTTTGCAGTGGGGAGTGAATCCCTCGAGTTAATGAGACACAGTGGTAGAGATGGAATTCCACAAAGGAATTGTTATGGAGTTTGAAAAGATAAAGATATATATCTATTGAGTGAAGTCTGACTTATCTCTCCACACAAGCCCCATCCCCACTCTAGATGAATGAGGTCCTAAAACACTTCCATATCTCAGGAAACTTATCATTCTCTCTCAATTTGATTTTTTATCATAGTGGAAACAATATCATCATGCATAAGGTGATAATTCTCAAAATACACGCTGGTTTTAAGTTCACTGTAATACTGTGCGATACATAGAATGTCAGTACATATTTGTATTTTATAATGAAGAGAATTGAGATTTAAATAGATTACTTGATTTACCTAAGGTTACAGTTTTATGTAAAATTGAAATTCAAATTAATTTTCTTTGACCAGTGTTCTTTGCATTATAAAACAATGATTAGGCAGTTTCATTTTCTGTTTTAAAATCCTGATTTATACCTGTCCACATAAAAAACAGCAACAACAATAAAATCTAGTTACTTTTTAAATTGTCTTTCCTCATGTTGTTGGGTATTAAAATATCAATTATTTTTATTTATCCAAATAATGATGCCATATCATACTGACTATGGTTTATTTATTTATCTAAAATCCCTACAAACCATGGAGAAAGATAAAATTTTGATATGTAGTTTTGTAATTCATATATTATATTCATTACATCTTATCCACTGTGATTCCAACAAATTAAGAAGTCACATTCTATCCAAATGAGTCTAACTGTACTCAAAGAATTTAACTTTCCTCAATTCTGTGGCAAAGACATGTTTTATACAAGACAGAATGTACTCTCACCTATCAGCTTGTGATTCTTACCTTTGGTACAATCATTTATTAGTTTTCCTTAAAAAAATAGTAGGGTCTTTTTATTTGTACTCATTCTCGTTTTCTTTGTTTGGTTGGTAAACAGTAGGTGCTTGATAAATATTTGAAAGAAAATTGGTTACAGAAAAATCAAACTTCATAAAAGGCAGCAAAATAAACTTTGTGGCCTCAGCATACACTGGAATTATAACTACAGCAGAATATAACAGGCTTAAATTGATTTCTTCCCCCATGAATTAGACCCCCCCCAAAATTTCCCTGGAGGCTTTTGATGTAAAAAAGTAGTTATTCTCATTTTCTCAAATACAGAATATAGCAGGAGGATGGGTACAAGGAGAACTGGTGACAAGGTTTTCTATTTCAGGAATGTGTGTCCTCCTGACAGTTTAATTTCCTGGTCTCTGGCACAGATGCTTTGATGGTATATTTTCACTGATTCTAATTAAATGTCAGGCTCATAATTTACTCACATTGTTCCCTTTTCTATGGCATGAGAAAAAAAAAGTAATGTTTTCTTCAATTTATCTCTAAATTGACATCAAATTTGTTACAGTGTTGGTCAAATAAGTCTTTGAGTGGTCAATGTGCTTCCCAAATAAATGTGTCCACTTTTAGTGGCGCTTCCAATCAGCGTTCTTAACAAATTGCTTGGGCAGTTGTGCTAGGGCATTATTGGGTGTATAACTTGACCCTCCCAAGGACTTCTAGAAAACAGTGTTTTATTTCATTGTTAATTTCTATTGTATTTACCTCTGCTATATGGCCATGTAATTTCTGTGTCTCATTACTTCTGCTTCCCTAATTATTGATTCAATATTAGTTTCTGTAGAACACTCATAAAACATTTGTTATAATTCCATCATGCAAGCTTATAATGTTCCCTTGAAAGAAGCAAGAGCCCATTTAATAACCACAAGTTAAAGCTATCATTAATGGATTCATTTAAAAAAATAAGCTCATTGCAAAAAAGTTGAAAAACAATTTTTTAAAAAATATTTTCTCAGACTTATTCATTGGAATTATCATTGATGCTTTCTGGAATTTTAACTTAATTTAGTGATATTTCATGTATCTTAAAACTTGAACCATTAGAAAAAAATGTGGGAAAGTATAGATTAAAATTCAGGTAACCGGAATTTTTCTAGTGACTTACAGTAATTAAATTATTTGTTTATGAAACATTATTCCTAATTCATGGTCTAAATAAAAGTTTTGAAGTATTGTGCTTTTGGAGCAAATGTAGGTAAATATATTCCATCTTCAACATTTACAGTTTATAAAGAAGTATTATAACACTGAATTTTAACCATCTTGCATTTATAGTGAGTGTTTTATTTTTGTATGTGTTGTTTTATTGTGAAATTATACATATATATATATGTGAATAGATTTTCTGTAAGTACTAGATACATACTTAGGCTGTGCAATTGTCAATGTTGATAAAATAAGTAATAATTACAGATGTAGGAGCATATTTCAGAGTTGCTCAAATTGTGTCACATCCAAAGGGTTTAAAAAAAATTGTTCAAGTGGGTTTTGAAGTGATGAAATAGATTCTGTTGGAGGTTCATTAACCTTTTTAGACTACTGGGGCATCATTAAGACTTCCAAGATGGTAATTTACTAAATTGCCACTATGAGGCATGTAAACCTGCTTTTTTGTGTAATAGTATCAAACTTCCTCTTGGGTAAAATTTTATGTGACAGGAAAATCCTTTCTTTCATTTTGATTTCAATTACTTAGCTCTACTTTTTCACTAAAACTTTGAAAAAGCTTTAGTTCCACGTCTCAATCCATCTTATGTCTTCTTTACTACCATTTCAACTTCAGGAATCCTGGAAATGGCAGTTCCCTGGAGTTGAAAAAGCTCACAGGACTAGAATCTTTTCCCTGAGTTCTAACATATTTACAAAGCAGTAATAGTCTTGGTATTACCCCATTATATTTCTCTGTGGAAGCTTTTACTTTAGCCATGAACTAATGCCATACTACAGAGTTTATAGATAGTAAGTTTTACTGGATTTTATGTGCATAGAGAGTTGAAAGGGAAGTATTCACCAACTACTGTGACAATAGATTGCTTCCAGAGGTGTATGAGAAAACATGGACCCAGTTGATGAGGGGCTGCAGGTCACGGACAGGTCTGCTCCATCAAGCCTGAGTATTTAACGTGTTACCAGAGGACACTGGGGAGAGTCAAGCACCAGTAAACAGAGCAGTCAGATAATATTAGAAGGTGGACTAGCAAAAATGATTGGGAAGCAAAGCTGTGTGAGAGCCTGGGCAGGAGTTGATGGCTGTATAAATGTTAAAAACAACCCAGGTTTTGAAAAGAGAAGTCATAATGCTAGAAACCAATTTTAGAAACTAAAGGAAAAGTGTTGATGTTCAAAAAAAGATATACCAAAACACAAAGAGACCTCCCTGCCAAAAAAAAAAAGGAAAGTGTAGTCTTTCTGTGAGGTCATAGATTTCTTTCTCAGCCCTGTGCCCTGAAGGGAATGGGTTTTAGGACCAAAAAGAAACTGCCCTAATTGAGATCTGAAGGGAATTAAAATGCAGTTCAGCATTCCCTCTTCTGCTTTTAGTTCGCAGCCTCTGGGCAACTGCCAGGCATCAGTAAAAAGCTCCCTATCTCAGGGTGTATAATTCTGGTACAAAATAGGCAGTAAGTGCAAATGAGACCTTGACCAAAACTTTTATATTTACACAGATCTGCTTCCCTATTCTGTGTGCTAAGTTGAAAAAAAAAATGCTGTCTTATTTAGACCTCAGGAGCAATTATTTGTGTTGTCTGAGAGAGAATTTGAAATTAATACGCCCATAGCAAGAGAGATTTAGGGACTTCTGACTTAGGTTATTTACTTAGTAGCCTTTTAAAAAAGTAAAAATCATCTGTCAGAAGCCTTTGTAATGTTTTGATATCTGAATGAGTATACAAGGGAATGATGTGACTCTTCCAATAGAAATAGAAACCTGCAATAATTTAAGGAAGCTTTAAAATGACTTTGGATGTAGCTAATGCCTTTCATCAATTAGCACAGTCTTATTTTCCATCCTATAGTCTACAGTTGGGTTCAGTTCTCATCTAAACTCTCATTGACCAGCTCCTATACATTAGTTCTCATGAAAAGATGTAAACAGTTGGAATATTATTATATATAATTATAAGGAAAAAAAGATCAAGGAGGCTGTTGCTTTCTTTCTCTATATAAAATATATGCTGTATTTTTTCTGCACTAATGAATTATGAAAGTGTTAATCAGCACTTTTCAAGAAAGGTATCCTAATAATGAAAAATTTCCAGGTTTTGTTTTCAATGAAAATGTTAGTTGATTATGATCAAGCTTTGGAATCTTATTTTATTTCTCGTTAACCTGTTTTACACCTTAGACATATGACTGTGAGTGAGTCAAGTCTTGACTATCTGAAGGCAAGAAGCTCTGTTGATTCAAGCACTGAGCTAGGAAGGTGAACTTCATTTGTCTGATCTCTGCCTAAGCCACACCTTTATAATATTTTCTGACTGTAGGCTGTCAGCTTTTGTTCTAATCCTAAATAATTGTTTTACAAATTTATGTCATTAGTTATGAGGGGTTCTGGAAAGGTAGCATGTTGTTCTAGAGAAAAATCATTAGTATGAAAGAATGATTCAGTGCCTCATCTATACATATAAAAAAGCTTAATATGCATATTGTCCCAACGGGAGTTCAACTGGGAGACCAATCACTCACTATGATGTGCACTGACCACCAGAGGGCAGTGCAGAACAAAGAAAGACTGGCCAGCAGGTGGAGGCCGAGGAAAGGAGGCCCAGGCTGGTAGCCAGAAGGAAGGCCCTGGCTGGCAGCTGGAAGGCCCCGATTGGCCCTAATTGCCTGCCAGTCCTAGGGACCCTACCAGTGCATGAATTTCGTGCACTGGGCCTCTAGTTGAGTATAAAGAGATGTGTTCATCTTTGCATGTGAACAATTCCTCCTTTGTGTCAGAAGATAATACTGCTGCATCCATGCTCTGTTATTACTTAAACCAACAATACTCTCTATACTGGGAAGAGAAGGAGAAGGAAAATAAATCCCAGTGATTTGTTAAAATAACTGTTCTGTCTTTAAACGTGATCATGTAAGCAAAATATGTCTTTCAAATCTGATGGCTAATGTGTGTTATTTTCTAGAGTGGCAAATGTTTGGTCAGGCATATATTATTGATAAGTATGGATGGCTTGATTAACTATGCTTAAAAGTAATTCAGTTTATTTTTTAAGTTCATGCATTGTAATCCAAACTAGCAGGAAGGAGCCCAAAATGCACCTGGGAAAATGAATTCCAATCATGGCTACATCTTAAACTCTTCAAACTCTATTTGACTTCTGAACAGATGCTCTTATTTAAATGTAAAACCAATTATCTATAATAATAAAAGCATAATATGCTAATCAGACTGCATGAGCTTCTGGAAGAAGCTGGGGCTGCGAGGGAAGCCCGGGTCCTGGGTGTTGGCGGCCAGAGGGAAACTTGGGTCCCGGGTGCCAGAGGGAAGCCGGTGCTGGCAGCCAGGGGGAAGGAAGGCCTACTCTTTCATGAATTTCGTTTATCGGGCCTCTAGTATTGATATAATAATGTATTTAGACTAATGAATGTTCAGGCTGCAACCATAGGACTAGTTGTCTGGTCTAAAGATATTTGCATGATCGCAAGGGAAATAATATAGGTATTTCAAACACTACAAATTTGTTCTCCCCAAGCTAGTCCAAAAAGCAATTGTGTTTATATAATATACTCTATTGAACTACGAAGGATAAAATTGGCAGCACAAACAGTGACTTTTCTGGTCTTTTGTACTCCAATCTGTGGTTAATCACTCACTATGATGTGCACTGACCACCAGAGGGCAGTGCAGAACAAAGAAAGACTGGCCAGCAGGTGGAGGCCGAGGAAAGGAGGCCCAGGCTGGTAGCCAGAAGGAAGGCCCTGGCTGGCAGCTGGAAGGCCCCGATTGGCCCTAATTGCCTGCCAGTCCTAGGGACCCTACCAGTGCATGAATTTCGTGCACCGGGCCTCTAGTTGAGTATAAAGAGATGTGTTCATCTTTGCATGTGAACAATTCCTCCTTTGTGTCAGAAGATAATACTGCTGCATCCATGCTCTGTTATTACTTAAACCAACAATACTCTCTATACTGGGAAGAGAAGGAGAAGGAAAATAAATCCCAGTGATTTGTTAAAATAACTGTTCTGTCTTTAAACTTGATCATGTAAGCAAAATATGTCTTTCAAATCTGATGGCTAATGTGTGTTATTTTCTAGAGTGGCAAATGTTTGGTCAGGCATATATTATTGATAAGTATGGATGGCTTGATTAACTATGCTTAAAAGTAATTCAGTTTATTTTTTAAGTTCATGCATTGTAATCCAAACTAGCAGGAAGGAGCCCAAAATGCACCTGGGAAAATGAATTCCAATCATGGCTACATCTTAAACTCTTCAAACTCTATTTGACTTCTGAACAGATGCTCTTATTTAAATGTAAAACCAATTATCTATAATAATAAAAGCATAATATGCTAATCAGACTGCATGAGCTTCTGGAAGAAGCTGGGGCTGCGAGGGAAGCCCGGGTCCTGGGTGTTGGCGGCCAGAGGGAAACTTGGGTCCCGGGTGCCAGAGGGAAGCCGGTGCTGGCAGCCAGGGGGAAGGAAGGCCTACTCTTTCATGAATTTCGTTTATCGGGCCTCTAGTATTGATATAATAATGTATTTAGACTAATGAATGTTCAGGCTGCAACCATAGGACTAGTTGTCTGGTCTAAAGATATTTACATGATCGCAAGGGAAATAATATAGGTATTTCAAACACTACAAATTTGTTCTCCCCAAGCTAGTCCAAAAAGCAATTGTGTTTATATAATATACTCTATTGAACTACGAAGGATAAAATTGGCAGCACAAACAGTGACTTTTCTGGTCTTTTGTACTCCAATCTGTGGTTAGCACTTATAATTTCAGTTTTCAACATAAGTATAGTGGAATGTCAATGTAAGATCTATAATGCCTCTACCCCACGCATTTGTGCTATGTTCCTACATAATATTTTGACATCTCTCTACTCAACAGTTTTTATTCTCCTTGGATTTTATTTTAATTACAAACCTGAGTCTGTCAGAACATAAATGGTTGGTAATGGTTTGACCATGATGAATTACTTACATTATCTAATGCATCTTCATGTAACATGACCAGCTTGCTTTACAAAACAGATCAAAATTTAATTTCTTTGAATTGTCTTTCTATATTGACTTTGGTGTGCTCTTGGTTAAGCAGTAATCTTTTCTGAGAAATGGCTTATTGTTGCAACATTTTAAGCAAATCAATTACCTTCCTGTAATGCAATAATATTACAATATGCAGGCAACCATATCTTCCATTGTACACGACACAGTCGATTTTATGAAGCTGTAAACATTCATATCAGTGCTATTTAGTTTATAGTAATACAATTTGAAATGGAGAGATTGGCCAAGTTATGTTAATGTGTTATCTAATAAAGCTCAATATGTCAGAAGCTCCTTGGAAAACAGACATACAGGATTCAGGTTCAGAGGTTGAATTAAAGAGTCAGAGAACTTTGTGGAAGAAACATCGAAGTGATAAAATGAATATTGAGTCCCTCTTTGCACTAGGAAATGATTTGGTAGATTTACTACTCTCTCCCCAATGTGTTAATTATTCACGGAGTAACTCTCCCTAGGTATGTACCTATATTCTAAAGTTGCATCCATCCAATAAAGCTATCTTCACTTTCTAGCCCCATGTTTCCTGATACTTTTTCTTACACGTCTTGGTTAAAATGCCTAACTAAATTATTCTTTTGAGACATAAATCAGGTTATGATGTCTCTTTGCTTAAAACCTACCAACGACTTCCCATTGAAATTAGAACGCAAACGTCTTGACATGGCTCTAAGGTCCTCACATGACCCATTTTGTCCAATCTGCCTCTCCTAGCTTTTCTCCTGTCACTCTCCCCATCCCTCCCCTGTGGGCTTCTTCTGTCCCTCAAACATACTATGCTAATTAATTCCTGTCTCTAGGCTTGCAGTACTCTTCACAGCTACTTCCCACCCATCATTTGGGCATCAATTCAAATGATACTTCCTAAGAGAGATCATTCCAGATCACCAATCTAGCCCTTGTTTTCTCTCTAGTTCTTAAACTCCTCTATATTGTTATTGTCTTTTATTTTCTTCATGGTGGTTGACATTATCTGAATGTATTGGTTGTTCTGCTTGATTATTATCTGATGAGATCAGGGGCATTGGCAGTTCACTGATGTATCCTCAGCACCTAAAACAGCGCATGTAGGAAATACTCAACAACCATTTGTTGACAGAGAAATGAATGAAAAATGAATACACATCACAGTAAGTATTTGAAGAGACCATTACCCTGGGGTCAGATAAAGACTCAGTTGGCAGGTGAATAGAACAATTCTCTCCTATTGTGCTACCTTGCTGTAATAGATGTACTTTGATGATATTGACCTTTATATGGAAACCTCATTCTCTATGCCTCATGTTCTTGTCCTCCAGAGTGGAGAAATAACCCAACCTATAATGTTATTAATGAATCAACCTTATTTAAAAAGGAGTCACAGACATTACCTACACTTGAAGCCACTTCTGCATCACTTATGTAATCGTGCTTTCTGCTAAAAAGTCAGTATTCCTGGATTATTATTACAGAGACCTTGGTTTCCTCTTACATAATTATAATTCCAAGTAGTAATCAGATTGCTGTTATTAGAATTACAATACTTATTAGATGTCACCTTAAAAGTTCACAATAACTCCCTTTTATTCAGCGGTTTAAATGGTGTTCAGACAATATATCATTATTCTTCCCAGTAAATTGCATGAGATCTTACGCAGTAGCTTTGAAATTACTGCTTGTCGTCACCACTATATACAACCACATAAACAGTATGTGGTTTGTACAGTAGATCATTTTTCTTGTTTATATTCAGCAAGCTCTCAGGGCTACACACTAACACCAGCTGTTAAAAATGACAATAGTATTTTATCTCTCACTACCAGTATTCTTTATGTAGAAACGTTTTTTTTATAAACAGTACATGTGGCTGAATAATGATAAAGGTCGATATGATAAACAGTGGTATATTTTTCAGGATTCATTTGCAATGTAAAATGGAATGCAACTAGAAAAATTGCATGGGAAAGTCAAGTATAGGGAAAGTCAGATTCTATACCTCAATCCCAGTCAATTTTATTATTCAGAAATATCTAAAGGATAGAATAAAGATTTTCCTCTCTTGGAGGTTGTTCAAGGTGAATCCTGGAGAGGTATATGTATATGTGTTACATATGAGGATATAAAACTAATTGAGTTTGAAAAATCTAAAAGTGTTTATTGATAACTGTTTCCCCTCTTTTCTTTCTCACTTTTGTCTGTTTTTTCTTCTTATGTTTTTATAAAATGTATTTTTATTGATTTCAGAGATGAAGGAAGAGGGAGAGAGAGATAGAAACATTGATGATGAGAGAGAATCATGATAGGCTGCCTTCTGCACCCCCATACTACAGATTGAGCCCGAAACCGAAGCATGTGCCCTTACCAGGAATCGAACCTTGACCTCCTGGTTCATAGGTTGATGCTCAACCACTGAGCCAGACTCATGCTGGCCAGACTCTTCTTACATTTTTTTTCTTCAAGATAAAGCAAACCCCTCAAGCACTGTATCTTTTATATCAAATACATAGTAAGTTCTGAAAGGGGTCAGCTAACTAAGAATGGAGTAACTTTCTCAAGATCATTTTCTCTGTTTAGAAAGCACAGATATACTTGCTTAGATTTATCACAAAAACAGAGTTAGGAAGTTTTGTTTTTTTAAATATATTTTATTGATTTTTTTTGCAGAGAGGAAGGGAATGGGATAGAGAGTTAGAAACATCAATGAGAGAGAAACATCCATCAGCTGCCTCCTGCACACCTACCGGGGGTGTGCCCGCAACCAAGGTACATGCCCTTGACTGGAATCGAACCTGGGACCTTTCAGTCTACAGGCCGAGGCTCTATCCACTGAGCCAAACCCGTTAGGGCAGAAGTTTTGTTTTCTTAAGCCTGTGTATTTCTCTAGTACTTACGTACCACATCACAGTACTGAAATAAGTGCCACGTGATCAATTAATATAAGTCCAGGCCACAGGGCAAATCTCAAGGTCAATGTGATCAAACATGTTTCAAATTAAAAAAAAAAATTGACACTAGGTCAGGATCTAAAATATTTTATGCTTTACACAAACACCTTGGGCTAAGAATTGTATGCAGTAAAAATGAAATGAATGTTTTTAGATGGTAGATATTTATATGTGATTTAAATAAAACATAAAAAGTACTTGATTTTAGAAAACTATTATAAAACTTGTCTTATTGACACTTGTATTTTTCTCATAGAAACTATAGTAATGAGTCATCTTGTAGCTTCCAGTAGCTCAGTCAGTTCTTCTAGATGTACATCTTGATTTCAGTTAATTTGATATTTCCAGGGATGATATCACATTAGATTTTACCCGAGTTCTAATTTAATCCAGAAAACAAAGACTTATAGTAAAGAAAATAAAAAGTTTTCAAGTTACATGTCATGTATTTATCATACATCAAAATATTTGAATATAGCATATGTATAAATGCATTTGTACATGTATTTATATAAAATCTTTCCAAGATTAACGACTGCTCCATTGGTTGGGGGAGGCTCTGTAGAGAAACTTTGACTCTGTTATGAATAGTGAGATGCTTTTTAAGTAACACTTAACTTATCCAGAGGTCTCTTAACCAGTCACCCGATCAGGAATTTATCTCCAGTTTCCCTGGGCAACCACAACAATATTTATTAAATTCACTTAACACATTGTGGGAGAGCCTCCTAAATTGTCACTCAGGACCCATTTAATCTCAGTTTACACCCAAAGCTAACACAGTTGGATGTCTTGTCTCTAAGTCAAAGCAGGACAGAAAGAATCCAATTGGATAAAGAAGAGGAAGTAGAAAAATCTAGGGCAGTGAGCAGTAAGACATGATGACTACGAAAGAAGAGAGTCAGATGCTGGAGGCCAGTCCACCACTTTCAAAAGTTTGTGTCTGTTTTAGAAGAGGGACAGATATCCCTGTAGACCTCACCTGAGCCTAGGAGTTCATCCCAATGACCATCAAGGAATAAATTTAGGAGGCATATTATATAAATTATTTACAAATGTGAGGAGAGTTAAACCATAGCTCTGAGTCATCAAGATTGGATTCAGTTTTATTCAACATACTCCATTTATGAAGACAGGAAAATTGTAGTATATTCTAGAAATGTTTACAACAAATTGAGGTGCACATTTTTTGAAAGTTTGATCCTTAAAAGGATCCATTTCAGTTACCTGAAATATTTATTTTTCTAAAACTAGTATTTACTGTATGGCATACTATTTTTTCATAAGTAGAAAACACCATTTGTTCATTTCGGTACGAAGAACAATTAACAAGGTGTCTGGCATGTAGGTCTCCAAGAATGTTTGTTAACTAAAATTAGTTAATTTTTATAGAATTCTAATTTTGTTGGTCAGATACAGTTGCATTTGTCAGCAGATTCATATGGTTCAATATAATAATCTATAATGATAGCAAATAAATGAAGAGTTACTACCTTGTCCATTGACTAACTAGAATTGGAAGATTTTTGTGAAAAATGACTATATTGGTCTGTTAGATTATATGAAGGCCAGAAATAATGTTTTTCTGTGTCATGTCTTTACATGGAAGTAACTATAAGCAAAGTCTAAAGTAAATGACAAGCCAACCTTATTATATGTTACAAGGCTCCTAGAAGATAAACACATTAGTGTTTAAACAAAGACTCCATCCACCTTCACATGTAGTTGAGGGATTATTTGTTTGGGCCTGGAAAGAAGCAATGGGGTTCTGCTTAAACAGACAATCACAGAAACCCATACTTGGTGTCTACTAGGTGACCAGGTTTAATCAAATATTAATAGTTATTTTAAATATATTCATATTATTCTATCTGTAATTACCACTATTGATACTGCAGAACTCCAAAATCGGAGGTTATACATTCTTTCTTGATTCTGGCTTCTAAAACCTTTTAAAAACTGTTTACATGCACAAGCAACACAATTACACAATTTTTATTTCTCTAAATAGTTCATATACCCTCTAGTCCCATTTCTTTTTATGCATTCAAAGAAAGGCATGAAATATAGATATAAGTGGATGTGGATAGTGCTCTGAGCAGCTTGGGCAAAGAATAAACTATAGTGATGATTTATTCTTCCAATAAACATTCACCAGGCACTGGTACAGTTCCAGGTACTTTAAAAATATACTCTTACTGGGTTTATGCTGGTGAGACCTACAATAGAGTTAAATCATGAAATGGAAGAGCGAGTAGAAGGCAGTATGAGCAATATTTTAATAGGCACTTGATTGATTTAATTTTGTGTGACAAACTTCACATTTGACTCACTTAGGAGGGAGAAGGGGGTGGAAAAGTGCGTATAGAAGAATATTTAATTGTTCTCTTTTCAAGGTAAGATTACAGAGCCAAGTAGAAACCACACGGGAGGTAGTGAAAAGCAAATCAATTCATGAATATTAAAAAATAAATGAATGAAGAAGATAGATGTATTGATAGGAAGCAGAATATAATGAAAAAATTTGGCAGGCTCAGGAAAACAAAAGGAATGATAAAAGTAAAAGAATAAAGACAAACGGTTTAGAAGAGAGACAGGAGCTGCAGCAGACTGTGCAAAGAAAGGCTTGGGGTGTCAGGATCAAACATAATCAAAGCAAGAATGAGGAGTTTAGTATTTGTCAGATTGACAAAGAGTTTGTAGATTGTTTAATAGGCACTTGATTGATTTAATTTTGTGTGACAAACTTCACATTTGACTCACTTAGGAGGGAGAAGGGGGTGGAAAAGTGAGTATAGAAGAATATTTAATTGTCCTCTTTTCAAGGTAAGATTACAGAGCCAAGTGAAACCACACAGGAGGTAGTGAAAAGCAAATCAATTCATGAATATTAGAAAATAAATGAATGAAGAAGATAGATGTATTGATAAGAAGCAGAATATAATGAAAAAATTTGACAGGCTCAGGAAAACAAAAGGAATGATAAAAGTAAAAGAATAAAGACAAACGGTTTAGAAGAGAGACAGGAGCTGCAGCAGACTGTGCAAAGAAAGGCTTGGGGTGTCAGGATCAAACATAATCAAAGCAAGAATGAGGAGTTTAGTATTTGTCAGATTGACAAAGAGTTTGTAGATTGTAATAAAGATAGTGCTGGACACTGCTAGATAAAAAGTAAAAGCGTAAGGAAGTTCTGGAGAATCTAAATTGAGATTAGCCACTCTCTTCCTGTTATTGTCACACTAGAATAATTTAATGTTAAGTGGTGTTTAGCTGTAATCAGCACTTAGTAGATCAAGAATTTGAAAACTGCAAAGTAGATAAAATGGACTTGTGGGGTTTTGCCTTTCTTCTGTGAGACCTAGGAATGTCATTCCCTAATTATTTTTGTCTCTCCTTTAAGTTAGGTCTGGCCATAACTCACCACTCGGTTAAAAGAAAACATTTTCATATGCTACTAAAGAGAAAGAGTGATTGAATATGCTTTTGCTTAGGTCATTCTCAGTTACACTTGTGGGAATGTGTAGCTATTGTCATCTTAAAACAGCATTTCTTTAACTTAAACAGACAGTGTGCAGAGCAGTTAAAAACAGAGCTTTAGAACCAAAATGCCTGGTTTAGAAGACTAGCTTTGACACAAACTGTAGTTTTAGAATAAATACTCAAACTCTCTGTGTCTCATTCAATCTATGCAAATGTTGATATTACTCATATCATCTAGTAGTATGAAGATTAAATGATTTAGTTTTAGTTGTCAGATTTCACAAAGAAATAAAATAAAACAATAAAAACTCAGCTAAATTTGAATTTCAGATAAAAAATAAATATACTTTTTGTATAAGTAATATTTACACCTACTATGAGACATAGTTCTGATAAAAACTATTTGTTGTCTATTTGAAATTAAATGTTAAATATTTTAATAATTTTTCTAACTAAATATTTTTATACTTTATTTCTTCATTTCCTACATTTTATCTGACAACTCTTATATTTAAGGACTTGCAAAATCAGTTCTGTTACTTAGCCCTATACATATCTGATTTCTCATATGATCAGTAAAATAATTTCATCTAGTGTATCAGTTCCTTTTTATTTAATTACTCTGTCAGGATCAATCCAATATAATTATTCTTATATGCACATCCTCTGACAAGTGCTATGAGTGACCATTGAATTTATAAGCACTTAATAAATTGTTTCCAACTTCCCAAAGTTTCTTGAAAACATAATTTTACAGGGAGATAAATTTTAGCTTTAAAAGACTCTGAATAGTTGCTTCCTGTTGGTGACAATGAGAAATCTATTACCATTAAAAATCTATATTATTTATTGCTCAATTGCAGCAATAAAGAAGGAAAGATATTTGAGACAGAAAAAAACTAAAAGGCAGCCACTCTTATTGTCTACCCAGGTATTATTTCTATTGACTTCCTAATTCAATGGCAATTGTTCATTTGATTAAAGTGAGAAAAACTAAGGTTTCCTTCTCTTTTTCCTTCAGGTGATCTTCTCCTTTGCTTTGCTTTTATTACTGAGATCCCAGTGCTTTTTGTCTCAGCTGGATATCACTCAAAACTCACTAATATGCCAGGAGTTAACTGACTCTGGGGCAGTGTTGTTAGTTTAGGGATTTAACATTTACAAGAGACTCTTAAATATGAAACATATTCCAGAGACAATGAAAGAAATTAATATTTGTGAAAACAGCTATTTTAGTCCAGATGATTTGCCTGTATACCTTTTCATCACACACAATTCATTTAAAAGTGTGATGTGAAAGCTTAGATCATTACTAGATTCTTCCTTTAAAAATTAAAATAATAATGCCCTGAAGCAAGTAGCAATTTAAAAATTCCTTTAAATAAAATTAATTTTGTTCTTATGGTCATAAACCTTATCTTTTTTTTTAAATTTAAGAATAGCTAATAGTATTATTTCAAGTTTATCATGGAGATATTATAGCATAGAGAAGTGGCTTGATGGTCATTAGTCAGAATGAGCCAAGACTTAAAATGAGTTCTAATGAGCCCCCCTCCATTGTCAATAGGTATTGTCTCTATGGATATACTCCACTGCAATAGAAGAAGGAATAATTTACTCATAGGCCACCCAATTTCTAAAGTGAAAAAAGCAACATAGCATGTTCACAGCTTTCTCGGGAACTTTTAAATGGAATACAATAATTATTTACTGAGCACCTACTGTGCACAAGGTGTTGAGATAGATTCAGGGAATATAAAATATTCAGGCCTTACCCTGTCTACAATATAGTGGAGGAAAAAGAAGTTCTAAAAGGCATACTTTAAGATAATTAAAGTGCCCTTAAATTGTGCTTCGGGGAGTCAGAGATCACATTAAAATACTTGACACTGCAGTGAAAATTTTATACTGAAAAATAATTGGTACTTAATCTTTCTTTTATCAGAAAAATGATCTTATTGCAGGTTTCGCTGGAGACCATTACAAGTTGACAGCCGTCAGCTTTTGTTTCAGGGCTTGTGCAGTGACAGCACACAGTCACACAGTGGGTGTTCAATTACCATGTGCTAAATTCTGGAAAGAACCCATGAATCATCATAAGAAAGTAATGGACCTCACTTGGCTGTTAGGGTAGCAAGCAGAACATGTAATTCCTTTCTCCTGGCGCTTACAAGTGTCCTTTTGCTTCCTGAGCAGCCACTAAAATGTGTAAAACTGCTCTGGATGATTATTTAGAGTTCTCTCTACCTATTCTTTTCTATTTTTAAGTGTGTGGTATTTTAGGTTAAATAAAGGAAAAAGGATTTTTAAAAATTATTTGTAACTTGCTACTTCTTTGATTTTATTTTGATATAGTTTGTCTAAAGGACAAAAGAGTACCTATGACCATACACATATTTATTATTGTTGTTAATAATTTATTGATTTCTTATGGGTGTTGGGCCCTATGCAAGATGCTTATTTGTGTTAACTCATTGACTCATTGCAGCTCTTGGCAATTAGTGTCATTAAGATTTTCCAGGTAAGACAAAAAAGGTTTAGAAACATTAACTAAGATAACTAGAAAGTAAATATTTGAAATCAGTCTCAAGCTAGCCAAACCTAACAGAAAAACTATCTTCTTAATTACTTTACATTACCATTTAAAAAACCAAGCACTCAATTTAAAATATTTATATGTCCTGGCTCCCTTTATCATTTTAAAATGTACTAATCTTATTTGGAAGTAAACTTATTGTCATCATCATTTGACTTCCATGCCCTAAGCACTTTTAAATTCTGAGATTTATGACACTTAAATTATTATTTAAAAAACAACAACTATGTTTTGATTTCTATCTTGACCTTACTAGAGAAAAGTTGATTCTGTAGTTAAAACAAGCAGGTGGTCAGGGAAGATGTGGAGCTCCCTCAACACAGAGGAGTTGTTCTCCAGGGTGGATAAGAGATCACTGAAGCCAGAAGAAAAATGCTGGTAGATCTGACAGTCATTTGCATCTCTTTCCATGTCATTATCTGGTTGATGAAAAGAGGTTCTCTTGCTCGATGGCAACAGATGTCAGGCACTGAAGTGGTTGCTTACAGATAAGATGAAAGCACTTAGATTGCAAAAAGCAGCTTGCAGAAGGCAATGGGCCTTGTCAAGCATGGACTTTTAGCTGAGATATGGAAACAGAGCAAGTAGCCAGCAGCAGATGAGAGGATAAAAATATGTGGTACATTTACACAATGGAATACTATGCAGCTGTATAAAAGAAGGATCTCTTACTCTTCAAGGCAGTACAGAGGGACCTGGAGAGTATTATGCTAAGTGAAAGAAGCCAGTCAGAGAAAGACATGATGTCACTCATATGTGATATCTAATGAACAAAATAAACTGATGAACAAAATAGATCCAGTGACAGAAGCATGGAACAGACTGATGAGTCTCAGAAGGAAGATGGGGGAATTTACATACATATATACATAACCCATGGACACAGACAATAGTGTGATGAAAGACTGAGGGGAGTGAGGTGGGAGGTCAGTAGCGAAAAAGGGGGACATCTGTAGTACATTCAACAATAAACATAAATTTAAAAAGTAAAAATAAAAATAAATAAAAGTAATTTTTCATTGGTTCACTCCTGACTCTTGGTTTTACCTCCTCTTAGCTTCCCACACGTGGTTTCCTAGTGACATATTTTACGTTTTCAATATCTGAACCCTTGACTTCTATTGATCCTTTTCACTTTTCAAAGATCTCCTCAGCTCCATCTCTTTATTGTTATTATTATTACTATTATTTTACATAGAGAGGAAGGGAGAGGGATAGAGAGAGAGAAATATTCATGAAAGAAGGACATCATCAATCAGCTGCCTCCTGCGCGCACCGCTATTGGTTCCTGGGTCAACGCTCAACAGCTGAGCCAAACCTGCTGGGCGCTCTGACTCTTAGCTCACAATTGCTTTTCTGACTGTCAGCAGTTTATTTGACTTATGAGACAAGTAAAATATTTCTCGCCCAAGTTGTAGATCAGGTCTGATGTTCAAGATGCACCTTTGTGGATAATTTATTCCATCTTACCTCAGTCCAATGGGAACCTAATGCATTGGCAACATTCCCCTTCTGCCATGTTCTAGTTCTCCTTTCACCTGCTACTCAAATCTGATTTCTATTCTAGATCTTACCCAAACTCTCAACTGAAGATGTTTACTCAATGCACTTAAAACCAACTATGGAAGAGAAGGATCTAATCTAGCCTATATTTATTTTTCTGGATACAAATTGAGATAGAGTGTTGGTTCTCAGACAAGAACATCCTCTGGTGGGCATTAGCATCATCAGGACGTCTAGTTAAATCTCAGATTAATTAAGTACACTCCACTTCTACAGTTTTTGGTTTAGTAGATTTGGTTTGGGGAGGGGAATGGGAGGCTGAAACTGTATTTCGAACAAGTTCCCAGGAGCCGTAACTGTTGCTGGACCATGAACCACACTTGGATAAACTGATTTAGAGTGACATATATAGTGGTCTCACTTTCCTATTTATTCATCAGGTGACAGAAACTCAGTCCAAACTGGCTAAAACAAACAAACAAAAAATCAGTTAGTGGATCTTATAAATGAAATTTTAGGATTTATGGCTTAAGGCATATCCACTTCTCAACCCTCGAAATACATTGTCAGTAATTAGCTTCATCCCATCTCTTGGTTCCTCGGGGTTGGCTTCCTTCTGAGGCTGATTTTGCCAGAGGAAAAACCTGGGCACCAACAGTTTCAGGCATATGTATCTCACAGAGAACAGAGCATTTCCTTCTCAGTGCCTCACCCCAAATCCTGAGGTTGACTGCAATGTACAAACTTAGGTTGTGAGCTAATTCTTAAACCAAATTCTGAGTCTGGAAGGATAAAATGATTATATAGGCTGTTTAAAATACATATATTTTATTGATTTTAGAGAGGAAGGAGAGGGAGAGATAGAAACATCAATGATGAGAGAATCATTGTTCGGCTGCCTCCTGCACAGCGTCTACTGGGGATCGAGCTGGCAACCTGGGTATGTGCCCTTGACCGGAATCGAACCCGGGACCCTACAGTCCATGGGCCAACACTGTATCCACTGAGCCATACTGGCTAGGGCAATAGGCTTTTATTTTATTTACTTATTTTTTAACATGACCACAGGGACCAAAGGAAAACCAGGGGATATAGTCAGAAAATGGAATTGATGTTGCATTCTTAAACAGGCAAAAATAAAAGCTCTATCGTAAAGATGTCGACTGAAGGTCATCACTACCACTTCAGTGCCAACAGGAGTCCCCAACTTGGGATGCAGGGAGAGAAGAGAGACTTCAGTGCACGCTGCTCAGTTTTGATACAGCTTGGCTAGGGAACAGCAGGGCTGTAAGGCAGCTTAGCTTGATAGTGATCAGCCCAATTTTGATGCAGCTCAGCAATGGGACAGCGGCTGTGAACCAGCTCAGGTGAGGCGGCCCCGGTGATAAGGCTCCATTCTGCTCCAGCCAGACAGCTCCCGCTCAGACGGTACAGTTCCAGGTGGGGAAACACAGTTGTAGATGAAAATTGGCAGTGTGCTCTTTGAGTCACAGCGTGGCTGACTTATTCCGAAAGAAGTCCCTGCTCCTGGTCCCTGATTGGTCCATTCTCATGAAAATGAGACTCCAAATCCTCACAGCTTGATTAATCCAAAAATCACTGCCCGCTTGAGTGGAATAGAGCTGCTCTGATTGGTAGCTGAAGATGATAATGAGGCTGTATCTGCGGGGCTCCTATTGGGTAGGGAACCTCTCAGCCCTGTTGATTGAAGTGTGATTTCAGGGACTCCTTTATCAGAGCTGGCCCAGATGTCAGGAACACAGTGTAGGCAGGCAGTTCGGTGCAGGTTCTCCCTGAAGGGCAGCTTGTGTGAGAGGCCTCTGTGTAGCAATGGCTGCTAAACTCTGTTTTCCAATTTGAGCCCAGTTAGCCATCAGGAGCCCTTCTTAACAGGCACTTCACTCTTGGGGTCAACAGTGTAAACTCTGAAGAATAGAGAGAATATGCACTTGAGTGCATATAAAACTCAGCATGATGCCAGACACATAACTACTTAGTACGTATTTGTTAAAAAATGTATTATAAATATACTGAGGGACCACTCTGTGAAGTACATGATTATCCAACCACTATGCTGTACATCTGAAACTAATATGGAATAGTATTGAAAGTAAACTGTGTTTGAAAAAAAAATTAAATGTATTATGACTGGTGAATGACATAAAATGCAGTGATTAAAATCACTGTCCTAGAACCCAGATTAAGGAGCCTGTCCTGAATACAAACCAGCTTTAGAAAACATGGGTTAAAATTAAATATCTAAGAAATGAATATATTACTAATTTTAATTCAATGTATACCTCTAAATGTTAAATTTCTTATTTGGATTTAATACCTGATTTAATGCAAAATAAATAACAAATAGGAAAGTAATAGAATATGCATATGCCTGTCTATCAGAAACACTAAATGTCTAAATCTATAAATAAATAAAAGTCATGCAATTGACATAATTCATATTCTACATTTGGTCATGGCAATAAGGACCTTATTTCCAGTTAAGGATTAAAATTTTTACACTGCTGGTTCCTAGTCTCTGAAACTTTGGCGGGGGGGGGGGGGG
>NW_005368827.1:2227404-2247667 GCF_000412655.1 Myotis brandtii
TGGTGGGGGGGGGGGGGGGGGGGGATAGAGGAAGAAAGGAGGGGAGAGAGAGGGAGGGGAAAGAAAGGACTGTAATTTGTATATTTGAAAATATGGATAAAAATGTGAGGAATCCATGAATGATGTTAATTTGAGATTTCTGAAAGCCAGCTATTAAAAACCCATGTGACAGCGCTGATGGGGCTGAGGGAGAAGTGAAAGGGGGAGGCATACAGTGGCAGGTCCAGGAACATGAAGCTGCATCCTCAAGGTGACGTTGCCATCACATTGCCACCCTCAGTCATTCCCAGCACAGAGGCAGTGTTTAATTTTATTTATTTATTTCTATAGGTCAATTGTGTGCCTACAGCAAGACTAGGGAGAGAGAGATGCTGAGCATGAATTGTGCACTAAAGATTTGCACTTTAAGTACCCTCCTTCTTTCATAAAAGGAAAATAAAATGAGTGAAAAGTTGCCATCACCAAGGGAATCAGATAAAGGGACAGGGGAGGAGAGCCTGCCAATAGCTCACTGACCTGGTTTATTCCTGTAAAAGCATCCAGGCAACAGTAGCAGAAAGAAAGGAAAAGTAAAAGAGAACAGGGAAAAGGAAGGACCTCAGAGCAGCACTCTTTACGGTTGTGTTAATGGAAAAGGTTGCAGATACTTCGTGTTCGCTTTTCTGGTGGTGGCTTAGGATCTCTCTCACCAAGGAGAGGAAAATCTTTTGAAAATATAAAGCAGAGGTAGATTTCTCCTTTTAAGTCCTCTCCCCTTGCACTTTCTTGTTGATGTCATAATTGAGCCAGTTGGTCAGAAATAAAATAATTTGAGGTCTATTGTGGAACCAAACCCAGAAGTTGGTTTTTCTTTAAAAAACAACACCACAAAAACTGGCCTGAAAAACATAATACAAAATGAATAGACATCAGAATGAATAGAAATGTAAAGACACGGGGGTAACTTTTAAAAACCAACCCTTCCCTCATGTGAACTTCATGTATTTAAAATGGCTTTCCTGCAGTACCTCGAGCTTTACAAGGAAAAAAATAGCGATTCTGCTTTTTCTGATAACGATGCACTGACAGACCCTTCCTGATTCATCACGGAGCAGCCATGCACAATTACCTGCCTTGTTCTATTCCCCTTTCTTTGAAATCACTGGTATTGGTTTTTATCAGGATCCATTTGCCTTATTCTCATTTAGCACTTACTATGTTGCTAAAATCTCAGAATCTCCCAGTCTGAAAGCGCCATGAATGAGTTCATTGTTGAGGTCCAAATGCACCCAGTTTCTTTATTCTGCTTCCACACTGGCCTCATTGTTGCAGCCCAAAATGGCAGCGTGCAGGGGCGAGTAGCAAGAAAAAATGTGACAGCCTATTTCTGAAAAGCGAGTGGAAAATACCTTCTGCTTAAGGAATATATATAATATATATCTACTTCTTCTACCGAAGTACATTGAAGGCTCTTTTCTTTCCCCAACAGAGTGTTTTTAGTAAACAAGATCAACTGGTGTGGACATGGCAAGCATGTCACAACCCTCATGCCCTATTGCTGATCCTGTTTCTTTGCTAAGGGTGCCCTAGTACATTAGGCTATTGGCAAGAAAGAGCACCACGAAACTAAGGATTTACTTTTTTTCTACTCAATCTGAGTTTCCATTATCCCTACACGCAACAACCCTTTATGTGGGTACATATGTGGGGCCATAGGCACCTACAGAGAAATTTCCCGTGACTTATACTTCAGTTTGACATTGGCTTTCAAGAGTTTCCAGGTGTTGAGAATATTCATACATTTGAGTTTTAATAGGTTCATCTGGATTTTCACACTCAAGTAAATAAAAGTGAAATATGACTGGATCCTTCCAGCTGGGAGAACTGCCTGTCACAACCAAAATATTGTCTGGACACTTGGCAAACTTCACTAAGAATTCAGCAATCAATAAATATTATTTTTATTTAATTTTTAATTTTCATTGCATCTGTTGGGGTGACATTCGTCAATAAAATTATATTGGTTTCAGGTGTACAGTTGCACAATATATCATATGTGTATTGCATTGTTTTCACCACCCCAAGTCTAGTCTCCATCCATCACCATTTATCCCCACTTTCACTCTATTACCTCCCCTTATCACCTCCCTCCCCTCTGGCCATCACCTTGCTGTGGTCTGTGTCTATTAGGTTTTGTTTTTTCTTTCTTCTTAATTCCTTCACCTTTTCCACCCAGCCTTGAAACTCCCTCCCCTCTTAGAGCTGTCAGGCTTTTCTCTGTAGATTAGTTTGTTTCTATTTTGTTTGTTAGTTTATTTTGTTCATTAGATTTCACATATGGATGAATCATACGGTACTAGTCTTTTTCGGTCTAGATTATTTTACTTAGCATAATGCTCTCTAGTTCCATCCATGCTGTTGCAAAGGGTAATTTTATTTATTTATTTATTTTTTTTTTACAGCTGTGTAGTATTCCATTGTATAAAAGTACCACAGCATTTTTTATCCACTTATATACTGATGGGCACTTGGTTGCTTCCAAACCTTGGCTTTTGTAAACATGGCTTCAATGAACATAGGGGTACATACCTTCTTTTCAATCAGTGTTTCAGGTTTTTTGGATATATTCCCACAAGTGAGATTGCTGGGTCAAACAGTAGTTCCATTTTTAATTTTTTGAGGTAACTATATACTGCTTTGTACAGTAGCTGCACCAATCTGCATTCCCACCAACAGTACACAAGGGTTCCCTTTTCTCCACATCCTCACCAATACTTGTTGTTTATTGATTTATTGATGATAGCCATTCTGACAGGTGTGAGGTGATATCTCTTGTGGTTTGAATTTGCATTTCTGATGATTACTGATATTGATCATCTTTTCATATGTCTCTTGGCCATCTGTCTGTTCTCTTTGGAGAATTGTCTATTTAGGTCATTTGCCCGTTTCTTAATTGCATTATTTGGTTGTTTTGGTGTTGAGTTTTATAAGTTATTTATAAATTTTGGATAGGTTATAAGTAGGTAAGCATTGCTTCAAAACTAATTTCAATAAATATTATATCATATCATTGATTGAAGTCCCACAAATGGTTAAACATTTTTCTGTTGTGTCCTGTCATGGCCATTATATTTGACATTGAGGAGCTGTGGATCCCAGCACATTAAATGGAGAGGTATCCATTTAAAACCAGTAACCATTAGTTAAGTTTAATTGGCTGACTGCCTTATATAAATATTTTGAATGATTATTTTAGCTAATCTAAAAGAATAGTCTTCTCTTTAGTTTTGTCTCACCTCAGACAAAAAAAAATATTTTGAATAGTACACGTAATAAAAGCCCATAGCTCCTTGACAGGGAGAGCTAACACCAACTTGAGCTTGGTTCTCCCACATTCTCAACACCTTCTTTGCAATGGAAATGTCTGTCATACTCTCAGCTGACTGTGGGAAGAATGCAGCCTTAACTTAATATTTAATCAAGAATAGAGTCTCTCTCATCATATTAACACTAATGTTGGAAGTGGTAACTCTAGGAACATTACAAAATTATGGAAAAATCCCAAACAGTTTAAAAACAAACCAAAATTAAACTTTTTTTGCCTTTGCTTTTTCATATGAACTATCTACAGCAGCATATTGTTACTTGGAGAACATTCCCAAAGTAAATGATCTTCTTGGAATTTCCTGTGATAAAGTAGTCTATTTTCAGAAAAAAAATTAAGAAATTATTAAGATTAATAATAAATTTATCATTTTAAGAAAATATTAAATATGATTATGTATGTAACATTAACCACTCTGACCCACCCAAATCTCTAGCCTTACCTCAAGAATTTTATGGAAAACTTTTAACTTCCAGATGTTAAACATCAACATAGGTTCCCTTCTTTTGCCCTTGGGTTTGCTTGGGGACAGTGTCCTTTCTTTGTTTGAGAGCTCTCTGGACTCCCCTTTACCCAAGTCATTCCTACACATTCAAAGAACTGTTTTGAGATCTCCTTGCTCAATTTATAACCATACAATCACTCATCTAATTATTTAATTAATGTTTGTCTTCCCTAGCTGCACATGCCTTTTATTATTTATTTACTTATTTATTTATTTTTATTTTTGCTTACCACCTCATTTCCAACAATGGAACTTAGTAGGATATTAGTAAATATTTGTTGAATGACTAGATGAGTTATCAGTCAAACAGAATTTTTGTCAATACTACAGTTTGCACAAAAAGAAAGAGTTATGATTACTTTTTAATTTCAAAAAGCTTTTCCACATCCTTTAAATAAAATTTTGTTTATTATGGTAATATATGGCACATATTAGGAAGTAAAATCCTATAAGCACAAATGAAACCTCCCTAGTTAAAGCCTGGTAGTTCCCTGAGATCATCATTTCATGTATTTATTCACTTCTGGAGGAATAAACATTATAGAAAATTGTTTGGCAGCTACTCTTCAACAAATATACTGGCATGACATTTTCTTGCATTTTGACTCATATTGGAGAACTTAGAATTAAATTTAACTGAGGCTTTCAAACGATGGGGTCCAAGACAATCAAACAATGTATATAATCAGCCCTGGTTGGTGTGGCTCAATTGGAGCATAGTCCTGTACAGCAAAAGGTTGCAGGTTTCATTCCTGGCCAAGGCGCATACCTAGGTTGTGGGTTGATCCAACCCAACTGGTAGATGGTTTTCTCGCTCTTTCCCGCCCCCCCTCTCTCAAATCAATAAAAGCCCTAGCCAGTTTTGCTCAGTAGATAGAGTGTAGGCCTGTGGACTGAAGTGTCCCCGGTAACCTGTCAAGGGCACATGTCTGGGTTGCAGGCTCAATCCCCAGTAGGGGGCATGTAGGAAGCATCTGGTCAATGACTCTCATCATTGATGTTTCTCTCTCCTTCCTCTCCCTTCCTCTCTGAAAAAAAACAAAAAAAAACACAAAAAACACATATTCAAAAATAAATAAAGTCAATAAAAAACCCTTTTTTATCATCAGAACTGGTTTTGTATGTAGAATATTTTGATGTTCTACACACACAGTTATTTTCACAGATTCATTCCCTGCTCTGTGAGAATTTACAATGAACACTTCTAAGGTGAGGGATGGAGCTGCAGTAAAGCTGAGTAGTTCAATCAGGAGTGTGCCTTCAGAGGGGGGAAAATTGGGATTGAAACCTAGAGACCTGGGATAAAAATCTAGACATCTATTCTTCACAGTGAATGAGTGTGAGTTGTAGGTATGTGTGTGATGTGTGAAAAGTTCTTGTTCTTCTAAGATATGGTCAATACATAGGTTAAGAAGAGAGCAACTATTAGCTCCATGATTAATTTGTTACTAGATACTAATTTTGATTAGAATGAATATATTTGTTCAACAAAAAGCAATCTGGAATAATAATAACATCTGGGATCTATGCTATTTACTAGTAGTTATGAGCTAAAGGGTCTTGTGTGATCTAACAGTGTGATTAGTATTTAAGACATCTGTAATGGTTCAATTGAATAATGAGAATAGTACATCATCACATATATATATAAAAACAGGAAATATGAGCATAATTAGTATATAATATTTTATCTTGCTGTAGGGATTTAGTAGAAATCAACACCTTTGAAATGATTTTGAATATTACACAAAGAAGGATGTCACAAAGCAAATGTCCCTGAAAGATATCACAGCTTTGGGAAATTCCTCAGACCAACCCATAGGTAAATCGCTCAGAAATAGATTGTAAAATTGATGTAGGTTGGCCTAGATTTGAAATTGAATCTCCATAATGATAATTGAAGCACCTTACAACTCCAAACAAAATAGGCACTGCATCCTGGTGTTTTCTGTTTTGTATTTTAAAACCCTTGATTTAGTCGCCACAGAATATAGGATTTTTTTAAAAAAGTCTTATTTCCACAAGATAAGAGTCTACTGCAAGCTGAATGTAAGATGTTTTCTCCTTATTTTCACATTCTGATAAGTATTAACCCACAGTTCTATGCATGAGAACGTTCTTAACTGCAGTTCACTTGAGTGTTCATGTTAATGTGACTTCCCACTCATTAACACCTTGTTAAGTTACCCATGATAAACTCTTGAAATTCTTCTCATAATCACCATGCAAATTATGTATCACTTCATTTCCCCTTGTACCCTGGCCATAAGAAGCTTAAGAAATAAATATTATCTTCATGAATAGTCTTACTATTTAACATTTAATGCCAAATTAACAAAAAAAATCACTGTCAGAATTTTTAGTCAAATGTTTCTTTAAGTGTTCATATAAAAGAGCTTGTCTGTATTTCTTATTGCCTAATAAATATCTGTTGCATTTGTAGTACTTTGCATTTTTTATAAAAGCAATACTAGCCGATATCTTACTATCAAAGAATTTTGGCTAGTAAATGTGCAGTTTGGAAACTAGGATGATGCTTAAAGAATCCCCTTCATGGCTTTGCCAGTCGGTTCCAGCCTATACCTCCTAGCTCTAAAGTAGAGGGCAGTTTTCTCTGTAAATGGAGGCTCTTTCTTGACAGGCCTCATCTAAAGTCTGATTAAAAAAATCAAATAATGGTCTTGAATTAATTCTCTGAGAATTGTCATGCCTATGGTCTTCAATTGTCTGTTTGCATAGCTAGTCAGCTGTCACGTTTCATGAAGATATTAAAAAAGACTCAATGCTGATTTTATACACCAAAGAGAAGAGCAATGGCTGAGAAGTAGTAGTTTATTGCCCTGACTAGATAATTCATTTAAAAGTCAGTGAAATTTAGATCACTTTTTAAATTGAAACATAAAATTATATATGAATTTAAGTAAGCCAATATTCATAATTTTTTATTTATAGCATTATTTAACTCTTATCCATTCTGGAAACAATACAATGGAAATAGCTTAAAATTGAGGAACTAATTTCTAATAAGCTGATGATGGTTATTAAATCCTGACTTTTAAAAATTCTTGGAAAATAGGAAATCATAACCAAATCATGGCTACTAGAGTCTTAAATTTTCTATCCTGAGTTAGCTTTCTATAATTTTTTTAATTCATTCAGTGAATCATAGGTTTTCAGTGATACTATTAAATTAGTCTTTCAAAGGAAAACACTTGTTAAGGATATCCTGTGTCCCAGATCCTGCTGGTGCTGAGGTTAAGAGGTTAAAACAATTATAAAGGAAATGAATACATCTTAGGGCAGATATAGGAAAAGATCATAACAGAAGTGGAATATTTTCTAGTTTTAGAAAGGCTTTAGCTAATTTTCATTGCAGTAATTTATCAATAACCTAGATTATTATGCCTGTCCCCCTGTCCTGGAATACACAGACAGGTGAAGTATGAGGCTGATGAAAGGGTTGAATGTGAAAATCCATATTAAACCCAAATAAGACTATTTTGGATTTTTCTTGAAAAGTTACCCAGTCAAAGGTTGTATTTTTTTGTTTGTTTGTTTGTTTACCTGAGGATGTAGTGTATACAGGTGGTGTGATCTTGAGAAAGTAACTATACTCTTCTTAGTCTCAGTTTTATCATGTGGAATATCAGTTATATTCACTAAGGTAAAAAAGCTAAGCTGCTGTAACAAAGTGATTCTAAATTACAGAGGTTCAAAGGAAATAGAATTTTCTTTATACATAACAGTTTGGGACAGACAGATGCCTTCAGCTCCATGAGGTCATCCAGGAACCTGGGTTAGAGGGTTGTCTCTGCCTTCTCAACACATAATTGCAAGGGTGTCCCAGTCACTATTACTTTCTGACACTAAAAGGCAATAGACAATGAGCCCAAGCAAATATCTTTTTTAGAAGATGCATGGGAATTTATGGATATACCTTCTGCTCACATTTATGGGAATTTAGAACCACATGGGCTGCAACAGGGGTGGGGCACTATAGGTGGCCACGTGCCCAGGAAAAAAGGGGGAAGAACAACTGTGAGGGAGCAGGGGATATCAGCAGTCTTCATATTGGGGTAAGAATACTCACCTCCACTAAACTGTTGTAAGAAGGAAGCTGTTGTATCTGAAGCATTTAGTATATATAGTTCAGAATATTTGGTGTTATTATCTGCCATCATCATTATTAAGGTGCCAGGTGCAGAGAGGGTAGGGCATAAGCTGATGAAAACTTGAATTCCATATAAAGTAAATGAATGTAGTTTCTCAGAGGGAGAGCAAAGGGGAAAAACTTACGAATCATGCATTGTCATTGGCATTCACCCTTTCTGTTGTGGTTATTATGTACTTTGCTTCTGTATTCTGTTAATTAAGCAGACTAGAGAGAGTCATAGACAGCAAGCAGACAGCTCTGGTGGTGGTGCTGGGGGCTGTTGGAGGTGGAGGGATTGAGTAAAAAAGAAAAAAAAAGAGAAAACTCATGGACATGGACAACAGTGTGGTAATTGTGGGTGGAAGAAGGCATAGAGTGGATAAATGGTGATGGAAAATATAATAAAAATGTTTAAGTGAGCCTAACTGGTTGGAAATTTACTAAGTAGCTGATTTCTCCATTTGTGGGTTACTTGGACAAACATACCTCAAAAGAAAATTTATTTGTAGTGATCACAGGAAAATAGGTTCAAAATAAACATGAAAATCATAAAATCATTCCTCAATTTTTATAGCAGCAAAAATTGAATTATACGCAGTGTTAAAGTTATTCATTTAGCCAGAAGCTCTTTAATTTGTTCCAATATTCATTAGGATTCACCACAGATACTGTTGGGTCACAGTGGAGGAAGCACAGGTGGCTTAAGCACTGAGCAGGCACAAGGAGTGTGGCATAGCAGGCTAACTGAATAAAAGCCATAACTTACTCCGGCAGTGAAAATTCAGCATTTAAAGTCTCCCACAAACATAACATATTTTACAATAAAGTGGAATTTAGAAATATATCTTCTTTATCCCCTAACTCTCCTGATGGATATTTGAGTTTTTAATTTTAAATTGGAGTAATATTTTAGTGGAATTTTTCTTAAAATATTGATGTGGGCAGCTGCTACTAATTTCAAACATAAATCTAAGAACATATACTCTGCATTGTGATTAACTGAAAATCCTTCTGTAGTTAGGATGCTGTCTGGGAGGAAGATGGATTATGCTAGATAAGCCAGGTGTTTGTGCTCATAAAATTGTGATATTTCTGTTTTGATTGAAGACAAAAGATTGTATCTGTAATTAGTCAGCCACAAAATACCTATTAGAGAAATATAAATTATAATTAAGTCAGTGAAAAAAAAGATGTTATATGCTTTTATAACCGCACAACAGATTTTGATTCTTTTCCCAGCCCGACCCCCCGAGGGAAAGACAGCTCTGTGCTATGTAATGGGGAAACCTTTACACTTAGAGTTGAATACTAGCTACTATGAACTTGCTACCTTGGAATGACAGATCACTCAACTCATTTCTTGATAGTGTGTGTGTACCAACCATGTTTTCTGAATTAAACACAAAAGATAATTAATTCAACAAAACGAGAGGGTTCTTATTCTCCCAGAGAGTGTGTGTGTGTGTGTGTGTGTGTGTGTGTGTGTGTGTGTGTGTTTGGGTGTTTGGATATCGGACATATGTGCATATGTACAGGGGGAAAGATTAGGGTAACAGAAACAAGTCAGGTGATGGGGGAAGCCAATAACTGAGAAGGAATCATGATGGAAATATTGTTTTAGTTAGAATAATTCTAGAAGGCCTCTCTGCTGTGACTTGAGCAGAGCTCTACATCCTGCGAGCTTCTGAATCTTTTGTATACCTGAGATAAGGCAGAGTAATCAAATGGATATGGGAAGGATTTTAGATCTGAGTCTAATTGTCCTCATTCATAAAATAGAAAGTGTATTTGTCCTTCCCAGTGCACATGTTGGTAAAGGAAAAAAGCATGTGATAATATTTGTAAACATAAAGAACTGCCTAAAACTAAGGTACTAAAGATTTGAAAAAAACTTTGTTTTGCTGTTATTTCAAATCAAAGATATGTATGTCCAAATAGAAGTTCCATTTTTAAAAAGGACCACTTTGTGGAGAAGAAAAAAAATTACGGAATGGGATGCATGGTGTTATTAAAATATACATATCTATCTATCTATATATCTATATATATATAGAATGGAAATACATTATGGGAGTACATAATTTTTAAAACTATTACAGTGTACTTTTGTTATCTGTTTTATTATTTCTCACTCTATTATCTATATTTCTTAGTATATTTGCTGATGAATTAACTACATAGTTGTATTAATATTTTGATGGTGTTTTATCACTTTAAAAAATTTTTAATCCTCATTAATTCTCTTAGTTTTAGAGAGAGAGGAAGGAGTGAGAAAGATTGATTGGTTGCCTCCAGCCCTAAGGATCAAACCAGCATCCTGGGTATAATTCCTGATAAGGAATCGAACCTGCAACTTTTTAGGCTGCAGGATGATGTTCCAACCAACTAAGCCACCCAGCCAGGGCTGTTTAATCACTTTTAACACCTATTCCAAAATTTTATTTGGAAAAGTATATTTTAAGCTCTAGCACCACCACGTAGGAATATCTAGATGTAGTTTTGTTCAGATTATCTTTAACTGATTTTTTTTAGAGAGAGGGAGAGAGATAAATATTGATGTGATAGTAAAGCATCAACTGAGTGATCCTGCATGCCCAAGTCCATTACCTGGGCATGTGCCCTGACTGGGAATCAAACCTGCAACCTTTCAGTGCGTGGGATGGCATTCGACCAACTGACCCACACAGGCCAAGGCTAGTTTCAATTAAAAAAACAACAAAACAAACCTTTAAATTATGGCAGCAGTGAACACTAAAGTAACAGCAGTCATGAGCATCACTCACAGAAGCCTTGGTGCAAACACCAAGTGTACTGTGTACCTGTTGCTGGCACAATGGCAGTTTCTTATTTACTAGGCTAAGTTGTACAACCACAGAACCATGGCATGACTTGACAGTCTTCAAGCCAGCTCAGTCCCAGTTTTAAATTTCTGTGCATTTTGTTGTTTTTTATTTTATTTTAAGTGGGACTTGGTTATTATATTTGTCTCAACCTTTTTCAAGTTTCCATAAATGCAAATAGGCTATATTTTCTGCTTGAGGCAGTTTTTAAATTTCTCTATTTATAGTCTTTCCTTCTTTATTATGACTTTATTTGTGAACATTCTCTAAATTGGCAACTCAGACACTCCCTTTGTGTACAATAACTGCCCTCTACAGCCTATTGATTGTGAATCGGAATCTCAGGGGGAAGTCAGTTCTGTTTCATGCTTTTCTAATTGTTGGAGTGAGTGCTTTATATCAGGACAAATGGTCTTCCCATAACCTTCATCCACTATGATGGATACAGTTCAAGGGGGAAATAAACCAATCATTGTAATGGTTAGTAAGACATATTTCCTCTTCAAAATATAAAAGTTTGCTTTGGGCTCTAAAAATAATAAATATGGTGTTCAGTTATCTCTTACTCTTTGCAAGGAAAATGTATGTTTCTTTCCTAGTAATTACTGATGCTATTCAAAATGTATTTAACTGTCATGTATTAAACAAAACAAAATCACACAAAAACAAAACAAAAAAATGTGACAGGATGATCTTTTCTTTGTATTTACTAGACCAGGAGGCAGGTAGGTACCCAGAGAGTGAGAAGCCCTATGTAAACTAGAAATACAGAAACCTGCCTGTGTCACTCATCAGCTGTGAGAGCTGGAAGCTGTTTTGTTTTTGTTTTTGTTTTTTTCATGTGAGATTGCTCTAAATAATTCAATTTTTTAAAATTGTTTAAAGTATTACATATGTCTCCTTTTTCCCCCATTGACCCCTCCCTAGCCACTCTCACCCCCCAGGACAAGCCCCCCTGCCCCAGTGTCTGTGTCCATCAGTTATGCTAATATGCATGCATACAAGTCCTTTGATAGCTGGTTTTTTAAAATCTATTCTGAGCTCCTGTTTACCCTCTGTATATTGGAGAGATTTGAAGCCGACTCGGGAGGAATTAATTAAACAAGTTCTGGAAAAGTGCCAAGCACATTGACTGGCACAAGTGGATATTCAAAAAATATAGTCTTTTCTTTAAAAATCTACAGCCAATATTTTAAAATAATATAACCCAAATATATGCATATGAGTCCTGTATTTCTGACGCAGTTTGATACATGCCCTGATGAACTGGCCCATAATTTTGTAATACTAAATTTGTACTCTGCTAAAGAGAATTCACTGTCAGCCTTACCACATGACTGCATAGGGAGAAACAAATGTCACACATTATTTTAATGGAAACTAATTAATATTAGATATTCTTTCCTTATACTGTTATGAATAATTTTGTTTGGACAGTTTTTTAATTGGAAAATATCTATATCATTTTTTAAAACTGTAGGCTACAAACAAGATCATTACATGGAATTTATTGTAATTGTTTAGCATAAATTGATCTTTTGCTTTAATAATAAAATCTTTACTATGTGCTAAGCAAATAACATGGCAATGAAAACCTGGGTTAGTCATTTGTGCATTTCAGAACCATAGTAAACTATATTTCTGGAAATGTACATTTTAAAGTATAAAGATTTTTAAATTTCTATCTTATTTTCAAAATCTATTTTTAGGTATGATGATATGAAATTTCTTTATAAATAATGGAATATATTTGTGAATGATCCCATGTCCCGCATGGTTCAGGGTTCGGGATCTGGAGAAGGAGCCACATGCAAATGAAAGAGATGAGACAATAAATAATAATTTGGAAATTGGGGGGCCAGGCGGGCAAGCCCAATGCAAGAGAAAGGACTTCCACTGGTGCCCAGGCCTCGCCAATCTTTTATTCAATTTTGGATACACATCTAGCTCTTAGGCAGGTAATTGCGGTAACAGACAGACTGTCTTAAAGGTCAGTAAATATTAGAAGGTTTTACTCTGAGACTATTTGGTCAGGAAATAACTTGAGCCCCCATTGTCTGGACTAAACAATCAGCGCATAGTTCTGGCCCTTGCCACGGGTTCAAGATTCACCAGCATTCAGGGATCCTTGTTTCACTTCTCTGATAGCAAAGACAATGGGTGCCTTCCTGCAATATTCTCCAAATTAAAAGCCTAATATCTATAGCTATTACCTATTTAGTGAACATCCTATTTCAGATGAGGTAAATATCATCTGTAAAAGTAACTTTATTAACTTAACATTTTTGAGCACCACCTATATGCATCCCATGTCACAGAATTTGCAGAAGAAAAATGAAAGGAGGGCTAGGTTTCAAGGAATGTGGAATATTTATTTAGACCCTATGCATTCCAAAGGCAAATAGGACCATATTATACTTAATAGCTTACTACATTACACACTCAATTAACATTTAAAAATTTCAAAGGATGTTTTGAGAAGGAAAAAAAAATTTTCTGTGTTATGTATATCCAAAAGATGCAATGTATGTTGTATAACATATCTGTATTGGTACATACTGATGCAAAGAACTTAAATAGTGTATTGTTTAATAAAAACTTATTGGAAGCTATGTGGACACAGCTATTACCTCTTTCCATCATTTAACTGTGAAGCTAAGTAGTGCCAATAGGTATTTTCAACTGAAGATTAATAGCCATTAGATAAGTGAATACAGTAGAGTGTTTCACCGGGACTCATATAAAGCAGTTTACTTGCATAGGTAATTAACACTTCTGTCGTTCTTCTCATTATCATTTTGTTCCAATTGAAATGCTTGTTAGCAACCTATGCTGTAGAAGGAGCAGATAACTTATCATTACAATAGTTGACACAAGGCAGCCTTCAAGTATGTGACACTAATTAAATTAAAACTTCAAATTACAAATAGACTTCTTACAACTAATGATGAATGACCATCTTCACAAAACAACATTCACTTTTTTCGAGTCACAAATCCTGCTTTTAATGTTATATTCAATCAGAAAGAAATCCATTAACAAAGCTTTTATGACTGTCTTTCCAAAGGGAAAGAATATTAACATTTGAGCCTTTTCTGCAGACTAAGGGGTTTTCTTCTCTCTCTAATCACAATGACAAATGATTATAAATTTCTATCAGCATAACTAGGGATGTCAGCCTTCCCAAGCAGCTAGATTATGATGCAATCTTTAGAGGCAATGCAATGTTCTAGAAGTTTGGAAATCAGCATTTTTTCCTAATTTAGGATAGCAGTTGGTGTATAGGGAGTGCCCAATAACTGGTATTGGTATATTATTATATACTGAACTAGAGGCCCAATGCACGAAATTCGTGCAAGGGGCTCAGCCCCGCTGCGGCTGCCTCTGCCGTATCCCCACTGTGCGGCTTCACCCAGAAGGTCATATGGAAGGACGTCCAGAAGGACATCCGGTCTAATTAGCATATTACACTTTTATTATTATAGACCCATGGTCGGCAAACCTCGGCTCGTGAGCCACATGTGGCTCTTTGGCCCCTTGAGTGTGGCTCTTCCACAAAATACCACGTGCGAGCGCGCACATACAGTGCGATTGAAACTTCGTGGCCCATGCACAGAAGTCGGTATTTTGTGGAAGAGCCACACTCAAGGGGACAAAGAGCTGCATGTGGTTCACGAGCCACGGTTTGCCGAGCTGCAGATTGCTGACCACTGTTATAGATAGTCCTTGAAAGGGTGACCTGAGTCTTAGCAACCACAAGTGTGCTCTATGAACTGCAGTTAAACAGGGTCTAGGTACATACAAAGGATGCTCAGACAAGGCTTCATCAGAGAACAACACTGATACTGTTAGAACATTCAGAGAATTAACCCACATGACAAACTTGAAAGAAATTGGTCTACAAAACAGAATGTTACTAATTCTTAAAAGAGGAATACAGACTAAATTAGCTAATCACTCATATTTTCCACTTATAAAATTACTTTATAACTAAAAAACTAAGATATAATTACAATATTGCTTGGTGAGGACAGAATATGAATTAAAATGAAGAATATGTGTTGAATAATTGCAATGGCTCTTGTTATAAAGTTCTGAAGCCTATTGTAATATTTTTAATCAGTAGATTTAAATTCACACTTTTACTATAAACATTTCATGGTATGGGATCAACTTTAATCAATCTGTACAATGTATATTTAGTGCATACAGGAACAAGCAAGTATGTACTGTTGCAGCAATGTATGTCAGAAGTATATTTGAGCTTAGCAGACACTAAAATATGTTTCTCACCCTAAGAAATAAGAGGGTTAACATAAGATCAGGATAAAAAAATGAAACAGTTCCTAGGAGTATATACGAATGGTTAAAGGGTTCAAAGGTAGTGCTTAAATGATACTAAAATAATATGTGATAGCAACTAGAGCCTTTAAAGACTCTGAGGGGCATTGTTTGTTATACTGCATTAGTATAATAATAGTGAGTGTATTTATGTTATCAATGGAGGAGAGTGAGAGTAAGAGACAGGAATTTATTCTTAAGCCTGACAATAATGATTGTATTATACAATATTGTGTCACAAATAAAAGTAATTTAAACTTTTGATCTAATGCATCATTGTCCAATAAAGCTGTGTGATGAGGAAAATGTTCTGTGTCAACCCTGTCCAATGTATTAACCCTTAGCCATATTTGGCTATTGATGAATTGAAATTTGGCTATTGAGATTGAAGAACTAAGTCTTTAATTTTATTTCATTTTAATTAATTCATTTTAAATAGCTACATGTACCTAGGAGCTGCCATATTGGATTGCACAGGTCTGAGGCATCCATCCACCTTCATGATGGAGATCAAATGTTATGTGTTCCAGAGTAATCTTGATCCATTGGTGAAAACAGTATGAACAGATTATTGATCTATGGGCACCCAATTTGCAGGTTCACAACCACCTCCCACCTATTGACACATTGTTTTGCAGACAAGGTGTAAAAAGTTAGCTTGGTTACTAACTTTGACTTGTAAGTTTGTCCCGTGGTTGGAATTCCTCTTTTCAAATGATCACCTGTGAGTTATTTATAAACATAAATGATGTCATCAGTTAGTGTTTGGATATGTGTTTTATGGAGTCATTACTCACAGAGTAAACTTATCCCTTACTTTTATTGGGATCTAACTACCAGCCATAGTTGTAAATCAATTAGATTCTAAATAATAACTTACTGAATTCCTGTGTTAATATTTAGTGGTTGTTAAGTAATTTGCATCCTGTGCTACCACAGTGATCCAAAATGATTAAGCATTGCCCCTGCCCTTGAGGAACTTGCAGTCTTTAAATGCCACAGCACTGTAAATAAGCCAGTTACTTTTCCAAAGCAGGCTTAATTAATATGAGACCCCTGGGAAATTGTCAACAATAAATATGAGTTTGCCAACAAGCAGAAATTATTTAACATACTGTATCCTTCCTTTGGAAATGCCAGTCACCAAGATCATTATTAAATTATTAGATACTATTTGGAGTTGGCAGAAATCCAATAGCCTAAATTATTTCCAATGTGGCTTTTGTAGCTAATGACCTGATTTAAAAATTTCTAATTGGCTCCTAAGTACACATGAAGTAAAATGCTTAGTGTTAGGATGTGCCTGAATGCCTAAATATATTTAGCAGCACTGTATTTTGCTTATTTTAGTTTTCTCACTTTTCAAAAATCAACATGGTAAAGTTTGCCTTAAGCATTCTCTCTGTGTTTTCCTCCTTGTACATGCCCAGTTCTCCAATTCTGTGTGTTATTTGGAGGAATAAAAGCAAATGAGAGAAGTCATTCATATGGTGATAAGAGTTCTAGGGTGTTATATTTAAAAAGGTATGGAGTAAGGATCCCACTTTATAAGTATGGCAAGGGGTTAGGGAGAGAGAGGGCCTCCCTGGCACAATGCAAGTCATATACATGGAGAGGATAGAATACTGTATGTTATTACTGCATTTAATGTACAGGTAGACTTTGCATGAGAAAATATTTGCATTATTATTATTTTAACTATCAATAATGTAGAAGATTTAAAATTAAACTTGGCAATCAATAGCTGAGTTTGAGATTTCTTATGTCACCAAGTGTTGGAAGTAAGTTGAACATCAGAAGTCGTTAAGGAAAACTTTATCAGTTGTGTCCAGATTTCCAGAATAGAGAAAAAATTATGTATAGTAAAGTAAAATTATTCAGAGTAAATTAAATTATTTTTTTCTCTTTGAGGTTAAAGCCATAATTGCTATTCTATTTATATGCATTTAAATATTGGGGTTTAAGCAAATCATGGATGAGGTCCATCTCTCTTATGCTACTACCAATAAGATACAGAATAAACTTAAAATTTAGAAAAATGACTCTAAAATTAATTTGAACATAAAAATAAGCTTTGAAATTTCATTATTATATCCATTGTATTTTTAGTAATGTTGGTAAAACATTCCTCATAGGCTAATTTTTTCTTGATAGTGATAATAGTGATGCTTTATACATTTATATAATCTATCTTACCTATTTTCACATTCCCATGAGAGTAACATATTCTTTTAAATCAAATAATATTTTTTAGGTCTCATGCATTCTGCAATATTTTGATAAAAAATAGAGGTTAAACTAGAAATATTAATGAAAATGGAAGCACCTAAAATTTGGGGGCATTCCTCAATTAGTTCAATGTAACCAGAATATTAGAACATAAGCTTGATTTTATCAAATATGACAAAACTATTTGTCTTCCTCTTAGGGAGAATCAAGGCTTATGTATGTCAGTTTATTGAGCTAAACAGATATTAAAATATGTTTCTACTTTATATTACTTTATAAATAAATTGATTCCTACAGAATATTTAGGGGAAAAACATAATTGAAATATTTTCTGTAAAGATATGTACTATTTTAAAATCAATATCCCACCTGGGAAGATCTGCTACTTGACTAGTATAATTAAATCTTACATTTTGGAGAATATTTGGATATTAACAAGTATTTTATATCTGTTATTACATTTAATCACCATAGCTTAGACCCATGGTCAGCAAACTGCGGCTCGCGAGCCACATGCGGCTTTTTGGCCCCTTGAGTGTGGCTCTTCCTAAGCCTTAGGAGTATGCTAATTAAGTTAATAACAATGTACCTACCTATATAGTTTAAGTTTAAAAAATTTGGCTCTCAAAAGAAATTTCAATCGTTGTACTGTTGATATTTGGTTCTGTTGACTAATGAGTTTGCCGACCACTGCTAGCCTGTTTGGCTCAGTGGATAGAGCATCGGCCTGTGGACCAAAGGGTCCGGGTTGGATTCTGATCAAGGGCATGTACCCTGGTTGCAGACTACTCCCTGGCCTGGCCCTGGGCCCTGCTTGTGCAGTAGGCAACCAATCGATGTATTTCTCTCACATTGATGTTTCTCTCTGTCTTTCCCTCTCTCTTCCACTCTCCCTAAAAATCAATGGAAAAACATTCTCGGGTGAGGATTAACAAAACAAAAAAAAAAGTGAGTCAAGTATGTTAGTGAGCGTGTTTGTGTGTTTGTGCACATAAGTGAGAGGTGGGAGTAATTTCAGTGTCCAGTTTTAAGGGATAGGCTGACTAGACTGTTATTAGCATATCGTAGCTTATACTCATAGAGAGCCAAGGCTTTAATTATTCAGAAAATCTTTACCAGGACTACAACCTCAACAATAATATCAAAAAGTTGTAACTTCCTTCCTCCAATTTAATTTGCATGTTTGCATGGCTTCAAAGTCTAAAATGAATTAATTGTACTGTAGCACTTTAAATATAAGCCAGAATTAATGACAACTGCCTGATTGGACACTGGAAGTTATTTACAGACCACTGCATTTTTTCATGTAATGTATTATGATTATACCTCTCATGTACTCAGAATACAAGAAAATAATATGTTATTGATATTGAGTTATACCATATGTACCTATTTTCTACCTTGAATTTATCAGTTCATATATAAATAAATAAAATATAGAAAACATAAAATTTATGAACTCCCCACATTTCACCGATGTCCAATAAAATGGAATTTTCTTGAATGAGAAAGGAATGTTTTTTTCTGTGGAAAAAGAAAGGTAGCAAAATGAATTATTATCATTATTGGCCAACTTTGTGAGAAGCCATATTATGCTTAGGGGATTTATTAATAAGCATTTGACAATGAGAGTGATCTAAAATGATTAAACTAGTTTCCATAGTAAGAAATGAAAATAATGGCAAAGGGCAAACGATGTAAAAACCAAAGGGTACATGAAGAAAATAGAGGCTCTCAGAATCTTATTGCTGGTAGGAACTGTAATGATCTTCTCCCTCATCTATAAAGCAATAGACCATCTTTAAGGATGACATCTCCTCTGCTGGAATTTGTCTAGAAAAATAAGTTCCTTCCCTCAGGAGACTACTTGTGCCCTTGTTATATAGCTGTAGTTATTCACAAGTCTCTTCTTATGTGGATTGAAAAGTACTTTCTTTAGAAATTCTGGAGGAAACACTGACCTAAAGCCTCTTTCATTGTGAAGTCTTCATATAATAATAACCTTCCTGACAATATTCTTCCTTCTCCGGCTTCTCTTCTCCAGGAAAATTGTTCTCAATTTTTCAACCATTGACTTAAAAGCATAATTCCAAGATTGCATTCACTTTATTTTGCTTTTTCAATCATTATAGCTTAAATATAACTTATTTTAATATCCCAAATATTAGCTATTTTCCCAAGCTTTATTTATTTGTGAATTTTTTAAAAAAGTGACATTTGAAACCTCATTTTAATTAATGATTATCATGATATGTTGCACAGAGACCAACCCAAAACCTTTCAGAACCTTCCATTTGTGCAAACAAGGATGGACTTTGAGGGCATTATGCTAAGTCAGACCCAGAAGAATAAATACTATATGATCTCACTTACATGTGGAATCTAAAAAAACAAACTCATAGATCCAGAGAACATCTTGGTGGTTGTCAGAAGTGGAGATCAGGGGTGGGGGAAATGGATGAAAGTGATGAAAAGTAATAAGATGAGTTGATCCTGGAGATGTCAGGTGCAGCTTAGTCACTATAGTTAACGATACTGTATTGTATACTTGAAAGTTGCTAAGAGAGTAAATCTTAAAATTTCTCATAACAAGAAAATGTGTAAATGTATGATGTGACTGATGTTAACTAACTTGTAATTATTTTGCTATATTTATATATATACTAGAGGCCTGGTGCACAAAAATTTGTGCACTCGGGGGTAGGGGGTCCCTCAGCCCGGCCTGTGCCCTTTCGCAGTCTGGGACCCCTCGGGGGTGACCACTTGCTGGCTTAGGCCTGCTCCCCGGGGGATTGGGCCTAAGATGGCAATCAGACATCCCTCTGGCAGCC